>NW_002476232.1:0-8898 GCF_000189635.1 Tetrahymena thermophila SB210
TCTATTAAATTATTCTTGGTTTTTTATTAACATAATATTTTCCATATAATTTATTTGGCATTTATTTGTTTTTTAATAAAAATCACTTAAATACAAAATTAATCAATATATAAAGATGCGGAAAATGTTAGAATCTTACAACAATAACTAAGTTTGTTACTAAAATCTATTAAATTATTCTTGCATTTTATTAACATAATATTTTCCATATAATGTATTTTTTGACATTTATTTGTTTTTAATAAATAATCACTTAAATAGAAAATTAATCAATATAATAAAGATGCGGAAAATGTTAGAATCTCACAACAATAGCTAAGCTTGTTACTAAAATCTATTAAATTATTCTTGTTTTTATATATTTGACATTTATTTGTTTCTTAATAAAAAATCACTTAAATACAAAATTAATATAAAAAATAAATATGCGGAAAGTGTTAGATTCTCACAACAATAGCTAAATTTGTTACTAAAATCAATTAAATTATTCTTTTTTTTATTAATATAATATTTTTGATATATTTGATATTTATTAACTTTAAAAATCATCTTAGATGCAAAATTAATTAATATAATAAATATGTGGAAAATGTTAGAATCTTACAACAATAGCTACTAATGAATGTTACTAAAATTTATTTAATTATTTTTGCTTTTTGTTAACATAATATTTTCGATATAAACTATTTGACATTTATTTGTTTTTTAATAAAAAATTATTTTAGATATAAGATTATCAATTTAATAAATATGTAGAAAGCATTAGAATCTCATAATAATAGCTATGTATCTTCTTAAATCTATTAAATTATTCTTGTTTTTTATTAACATAATATTTTGGATGGATATAATATATTTGATGTTTAGTTATTTATTTATTTATTTTAAAAATCATCTTAGATACAATATTAATCAATATTATAAATATGTTGAAAATGTTAGAATCTCAAAATAACAGCTATGTATCTTATAAATCTATTAAATTATTCTTATTTTTTATTAACATAATATTTTGGACGGATATAATAAATTTGATGTTTAGTTATTTATTTATTTATTTTAAAAATCATCTTAGATACAATATTAATCAATATAATAAATATGTTGAAAATGTTAGTATTTCAAAACAATAGCTACTTATCTTACTAAAATCTATTAAATTATTTTTGCTTTTTGTTAACATAATATTTAGATCTAATTTATTTGACATTTAATTGTTTATTAATAAAAATAACCTTAGATAAAAAAGTATTAATTTATTAAATATGTAGAAAATATTAGAATATCATAATAATAGCTAAGTATCTTACTAAAATCTATTAAATTATTTTTATTTTTTATTAACATAATATTTTGGATATAATCTATTTGATATTTAATTGTATTTTTTTTTTTTAAATAATCTTAGATATAAAATTATCTATTTATTAAATATGTATAAAATATTAGTATCTCACAACAATAGCTACGTATGTTACTAAAATTTATTAAATTATTTTTGCTTTTTGTTAACATAATATTTTCGATATAATTTATTTGATATTTATTTATTTTTTATAAAAAAATAATTTTCGATAAAAAATTATAAATTTATTAAATATGTAGAAAATATTAGAATCTCATAATAATAGCTAAGTATCTTACTAAAATCTATTAAATTATTCTTGTTTTTATTAACATAATATTTTGATATATTGTGTTTGATATTTAATTGCTTTTTAATTAAAAATAATCTTAGATATAAAATTATTTATTTATTAAGTATTTTCCATTTTATTTATTTGATATTTATTTGTTTTTTAATAAAAATAATCAAAGAAAAAAAATTATCAATTTATTAAATATGTAGAAAATATCAGAATCACTTATTAATAGCTAAATAGGTTACAAAATATATTAAATTATTCTTGTTTTTTATGAACATAATATTTTCGATATAATTTGTTTGATATTTAATTGTTTTTCCATAAAAATAATCTTAGATAAAAAATTATTAATTTATTAAGTATTTTCTATTTTATTTATTTGATATTTATTTGTTTTTTAATAAAAATAATCAAAGATAAAAAATTATCAATTTATTAAATATGTAGAAAATATCAGAATCACATATTAATAGCTAAATATGTTACTAAAATCTATTAAATTATTCTTGTTTTTATTAACATAATATTTTGATATATTGTGTTTGATATTTAATTGCTTTTTAATTAAAAATAATCTTAGATATAAAATTATTTATTTATTAAGTATTTTCGATTTTATTTATTTGACATTTATTTGTTTTTTAATAAAAATAATTTTCGATAAAAAATTATCAATTTATTAAATATGTAGAAAATATCAGAATCACTTATTAATAGCTAAATATGTTACAAAATCTATTAAATTATTCTTGTTTTTTATGAACATAATATTTTGGATATAATTTGTTTGATATTTAATTGTTTTTCCATAAAAATAATCTTAGATAAAAAATTATCAATTTATTAAATATGTAGAAAGTATTAGAATCTAATAATAATAGCTAAATATAATACTAAAATCTATTAAATTATTCTTGTTTTTTATTAACATAATATTTTGTTAATAATTTATTTAACATTTAATTATTTTTTAATAAAAATTAATCTTTAAAATTATAAATTTAATAAATATGTAGAAAATATTAGAATCTCACAAAAATAGCTATCACATCACATATATCTATTAAATTAATTACTCTAGTTTTTTATTACTTAATGTTTTCTTAATTAATTAATAATGTTTATGTTTAAAAAATAATCTTAGATTTAAAATTATCCATATAATAAATACCTTAAAATGTTAGAGTCTCACAAGAATAGATACTCATATGTATCTATTAAATTAATTTCTCCTATTTTTTATTACATAATGTTATCATAATTAATTTATAATGTTTTTGATTTTTATTTATTTTTGAATAAAAAATAATCTTAGATATTAAATTATCTATAAAATAAATATGTGGAAAATTTTAGAATCTCATAGCGATGGTTACGTTACGCACAATAGTATTTTCTCAATTGATATTTAATTATTTATTAACTTTATATCTAATATTGTTTTTGATAAAAATAAATAAATAAATTTCAAAAAAAGTTGAAAATGTTGCTATTAATTGCAGAGTAACTATACATATTATTAATATTTATATATAAATTTAATCCTTTTTTTATTCAAATAAAATTAACTTAATTGATTTCTAATGTTTTTGACATTTATTTGTTATTTTTATCAAAAATAATCTTAGACTGACATAAGTTTAATTAATTAATTAATACTCAATGTTTAACATTTTAGAATTACAATATCCTAGCTGCTAATATCAATAAAATTATTCAAATTTTTAATTTATATAATATCATCTTATTAAATTTTTATAATAGCACAACCTTAGTTGTAAAATCTATTAAATTATTTATATTTTTTATTATAGGATATAACCTCATTTTATATTTAATGTTTTTGATATTTATTTGTTAATTTTATCAAAAATAGTCTTAAATATAAAATTATTCTTTATTAAATGTGGAAAATGTAAAAATAGAGTAACACCAGTTTTAATTAATTAATATCTATTAAGTTATTCCTATTTTTTATTAATTAAAAGGAATATATCTGACTTGATATTTAATGTTATTTACATTTATTTATCAAAAATAAACTTAAATATAAATGTAATTAATATTATTTATAGGAGATGTTATAATGACACAATACTGGCTTGCAATAAATATTAAAATTTTCATATTTTTTATAAACAAGATAGTATTTTATTTGATATGTATAAAAGAAATTTTTTTACTTATTTATGTTCTTTAAATCAAAAATCATCTTAGATATAAAATTACTCATAAATTATGAATGTATGTATTTATCTTTTGTAAATGTTTTTATGGCATAATGCTAGCTAGAAATATCAATTAGATAATTCCAATTTTTATAAACAAGATATTAATTTGTATTAACTTTTTGAGATTTATTTGTTGGTTCAAAAGTAATCTTAGATGTAAAATTAATTTTTATTAAATGTGGAAAATGGCTTTATTGAAAAATAATAGTTAGTAATTAATATCTGTTAAATTATTTTTATTATTTATAATTATAAGGATATTTACTTAATTAGTATCTTACAATATATTTAATATTTTTAATATTTATCTACTATTTTTATTAAAAATCGCATCTTTGATATAAAATTATTGAAAAAATATAAATCTAGGAGATGTTGTTATGAATGAATTACATACAGACACAACTCTAGCTTGCAATATATTTTAAAATATTCCATTTTTTTTAAAAAGTTATAGTATTGCTAAATGCCATTCAAAAATTTAGTGAATTGAGATCACTATTTTTTTGAATGGCTGATGTATTTGAATATTAATTTTTTAAAATAAATAATTTTATAATAGAATTTAATTCATAATATTAATAATTTTAATTTATATCAATCTTTATGATTTTTTTATTAAATTTTTAATTTTTAAAAAGAATTTTTTTACCCTCAGCCTTCATTTTTTACATTCGAAATTTGAGAAAAGGCATTATATTTTCAAAATTTAATAAAAATAGGTTGATAAAAAAATAAAAAAATAGAAAGTCTAAATTAGCTTAAAATCATAAAAATTAAATGAAAATATCACCATCTATCAGTACATTGCTACACAGTTCGTGATATTTTAATTAGAGGTTTAGCAATATATTTGTAATGATAAAAGAAAGAATAATTTAATTAATCTATTTTATTAAAAGCAAATCCAGAATTAAATTCTTAAATTTTCACATCCATAAGAATTTAATTAATACCTGGAAGTGCTATAATAAATTTTTATGTTTGATATGTATGAAATCTTTTTGGTATTTATTTGCTCTTTTTATTAAAAAAAACCTAAGATATAAAATTGATTTTTATTAAAATGCTATCTTATTTACTTCATATTTAAACTTTTAATTTACTTGGAATTTTTATCATAAATAATCTTAGATATAAAATTGATTTTTATTAAAATCCTTTAATCGAAAGACAAAAGTGATTAATTAAAATCTATTAAGTTAATCCTATTTTTTATTATTATATGGATAGTAAATAAATATCTTACTTCATATTTAAACTTTTTGATATTTACTTGCTATTTTTACATAATTAAGTTATTCCTATTTTTTATTATTATAAAAATACTAATATCTTACTTGAAATTTCATCTTTTTTGACATTTGTTTGTTCTTTTTATTAAAAATCATCTTAGTTATAAAATTTATTTTTAGTAAAATGCTATAATAGAAAAACACAAGTTAGTAATTAAAATCTATTAAGCTATTGCTATTTTTTATTATTATAAGGATGATTACTATCTTACATGATATTTACTCTTTTTTACATTTATTTTTTCTTTTTATTAAAAATAATCTTAGATTTAAAATTGGTTTTTATTAAAATGCTACAATCAAAAAATATTTGCTAGTAATTAAAATCTATTAAGCTATATTTACTCATTTTGACATTTATTTGTTCTTTTTACAAAGAAATCTTAGATATAAAATTGATATTTATTAAAATTCTACAATCGAAAAATACAAGTTTGTAATTAAAATCTATTAAGCTATTCCTATATTTTATTATTATAAAGATGATCGATTATTATCTTACATGATATTTACTCTTTTTGACTTTTATTTGTTCTTTTTATTAAAAATCATCTTAGATATAAAATTGATTTTAGTAAAATGCTACAATCTAAAAACACTATTTAGTAATTAAAATTTATTAAGCTATTGCTATTTTTATTATTATAAAGATAATTAATTACTTATTATCTTTACTTCATATTTAATTTTTTTGATATTTACCTTCTATTTTTATCAAAAATCATCTTAGATAGATATAAAATTAAAGAATATTGTATAAGGTGATATTATAATTGCAAACAACACTAGCTTAAATATATATTAAAATATTTCTATTTTTTTAAGAATATTTTTATTTAAATTTTGCAATCTTTTTGATATTTATTTTTTTTTTTATCAATATTGCTAATCCTGTAATTAAAATATCACCAACTGTATTTTTAGGTATGTACAGATAAATGGTGATATTTCATTTAATTTTTATGATTTTAAGGAGGGTGTATCTGAATATTTAAAATAGTAATGGGTGTTTTGTTATTAAAAATCAAATACAGCGTCTATGTATTTAAAATAAAAACTAGCTTTCATTTATTACAAAATATCCAAATTTATTTAAAAATGTATAAAATTTATAAACATATATTTATTTATATGTATATATTTTTGCTAAATAATTTCTATGTCATTTTATAAAGAACTATCCATTTTATTTATTGTATTCATTATTTATAATGTTTTTCACTAAGTTAGATTATGTTATTTAATCACATTCAATTAAATTTACAAAAATATACATTTTATTTTTTATTCATAAAAAAAATGTTATTTTAATTTTAATTAATTAGTGTATTTAAGTCCTTCAAAAATATATCTCAATCTTAATTATATAAATATAAATATTTAAATTATTTTATAATCTTATTAATTTTACTTTTATTTTTTATTTTTTTAATTGATCTCTTAATATTTTTTCGAATTATTCTTTTGATTGAGAAATCTGATTCTTACTATTAGTTTTTATATATAAAATGTATATTTATCAAACTATTTGTTTTAAATATATTTTATAAAATCATTTTTTTCTATATTAAAATTATTATTTTAGATTTAATTTTAAATAAAAAAATTTATTTTGAATAAAATAGCTAATCACTAAGTGAAAAGCGTAAATCAACAAAATAATCAATTTTTTCAAAATTTCTTGCTTTATCAATCGATAAATTAAGTTTTTACTATAAATTAAGTGCCAAACTTGTGATATTCTTGCACTACGCTATTCCTGTGCCTAAATCTTTTGCACCCTCATCACCAATTTTATTCCACCTTTAAATATAAGAATAAATAATGAATTAAGAAAATAAATTTGGTGGAGAAAGGATTGTAAAAAAAGATTGTTGCTTTTGTTAGTATGTTCGTTTGTTTTTGAAGGAGTAAGTAACTCAGTAAGTAAGTAAATAAGTAATTAAGTAATTAAGTTAACAAATTGAATATTTTTTAGTTGAGGAGTAAGTAAGTTATTAAAAAAGCAATCTAATAAAAAAATAAATAACTAACTAACTAACTCTAACTTGCTTACTAACGAAGTGACTTAATTAGCTAATCACTAAGTGAAAAGCGTAAATCAACAAAATAATCAATTTTTTCAAAATTTCTTGCTTTATCAATCGATAAATTAAGTTTTTACTATAAATATAGTGTCAAACTTGTGATATTCTTGCACTACGCTATTCCTGTGCCTAAATCTTTTGCACCCTCATCACCAATACTATTATTGCTTTAAATATAAGAATAAATAATGAATTAAGAAAATAAATTTGGAGGAGAAAGGATTGTAAAAAAAGATTGTTGCTTTTGTTAGTATGTTCGTTTGTTTTTGAAGGAGTAAGTAACTCAGTAAGTAAGTAAATAAGTAATTAAGTAATTAAGTTAACAAATTGAATATTTTTTAGTTGAGGAGTAAGTAAGTTATTAAAAAAGCAATCTAATAAAAAAATAAATAACTAACTAACTCTAACTTGCTTACTAACGAAGTGACTTAATTAGCTAATCACTAAGTGAAAAGCGTAAATCAACAAAATAATCAATTTTTTCAAAATTTCTTGCTTTATCAATCGATAAATTAAGTTTTTACTATAAATATAGTGTCAAACTTGTGATATTCTTGCACTACGCTATTCCTGTGCCTAAATCTTTTGCACCCTCATCACCAATACTATTATTGCTTTAAATATAAGAATAAATAATGAATTAAGAAAATAAATTTGGAGGAGAAAGGATTGTAAAAAAAGATTGTTGCTTTTGTTAGTATGTTCGTTTGTTTTTGAAGGAGTAAGTAACTCAGTATGTATGTAAGTAAGTAAGTAATTAAGTTAACAAATTGATTATTTTTTAGTTGAGGAGTAAGTAAGTTATTAAAAAAGCAATCTAATAAAAAAATAAATAACTAACTAATTCTAACTTGCTTACTAACGAAGTGACTTAATTAGCTAATCACTAAGTGAAAAGCGTAAATCAACAAAATAATCAATTTTTTCAAAATTTCTTGCTTTATCAATCGATAAATTAAGTTTTTACTTTAAATTAAGTGTCAAACTTGTGATATTCTTGCACTACGCTATTCCTGTGCCTAAATCTTTTGCACCCTCATCACCAATACTATTATTGCTTTAAATATAAGAATAAATAATGAATTAAGAAAATAAATTTGGAGGAGAAAGGATTGTAAAAAAAGATTGTTGCTTTTGTTAGTATGTTCGTTTGTTTTTGAAGGAGTAAGTAACTCAGTATGTAAGTAAGTAAGTAATTAAGTAATTAAGTTAACAAATTGATTATTTTTTAGTTGAGGAGTAAGTAAGTTATTAAAAAAGCAATCTAATAAAAAAATAAATAACTAACTAACTCTAACTTGCTTACTAATGAAGTGACTTAATTAGCTAATCACTAAGTGAAAAGCGTAAATCAACAAAATAATCAATTTTTTCAAAATTTCTTGCTTTATCAATCGATAAATTAAGTTTTTACTATAAATCAAGTGTCAAACTTGTGATATTCTTGCACTACGCTATTCCTGTGCCTAAATCTTTTGCACCCTATGCACCAATACTATTCCAACTTTAAATATAAGAATAAATAATGAATTAAGAAAATAAATTTGGAGGAGAAAGGATTGTAAAAAAAGATTGTTGCTTTTGTTAGTATGTTCGTTTGTTTTTGAAGGAGTAAGTAACTCAGTATGTAAGTAAGTAA
>NW_002476231.1:0-5509 GCF_000189635.1 Tetrahymena thermophila SB210
TTTGTTAACACCTTAGAATCGGGGGAGCTAACTTTTGAATGTTTATGAATTATATAAAATTCTGTGTTTATATATAATAATTAATAATTTTGGTTTCTTTATTTTAAAGGTGAAAAACTCCCCCAGTCGAAAGGGTTAATTTAAAAACTCATCATTTTATTTTCAACTTTTGCTTTTATTATTAATTAATTAATCTTATTATTTCATATTTTTTAATAATTTTTTCCTTCTAATTAACTATTTAATGATATATCTTTTCTTTAATATTTCAAAAGTTTGAATAAAATTGGTGATGAAGGTGCATCAGGCTTAGGTTCTGCTTTAGCAAAATGCATTAATCTCTTAAATTTGACACTTGACCTTCGGTAATAACAGTTTATTTGTTTTGAATTGAGATATTTTTAATTATAAAAACTAATTAAAAACAATAAAGCTCTTTTTTCTTTTTCATTTTATCGTGCTTGCTTTTTTTTATTTTTTCTTTGTTAATTTAAAAACTCATCATTTTATTTTCAACTTTTGTTTTTTATATTAATTAATCTTATTATTTCATATTTTTCTTCATTTTTTCCTTCTAATTAACAATTTAATGATATATTTTTTCTTCAATATTTCAAAAGTAACAATAATATTGGTGATGAAGGTGCATCAGGCTTAGGTTATGCTTTAGCAAAATGCATTAAACTCTCAAATTTGAGACTTAAACTTGGGTAAAAACAGTTTATTTGTTTTGGATTGTGATATTTTATACAAAAAAAATGAAAATAAAACAAAAAAGCTCTTTAAATTTATCTGATAGCTTTTATTTATTTAATTTTTTCATCTTTTTTATTCCACAAATATTATTTTATTTATTAATTTAAAGAATAATTTTTAATTTAAAAGTTTATTCTATTTTAATATTTATTTTAAAATTTACACAAATTTATTTTAAAATTTTTAGCGATTTGAATAAATCATAAAAATTCAAAGTAATAATCAAGTGTCTTAAATCAAAAAGATTAGTTCTCTTTAATCACAATTGATAAATAACTGGCGAAAAAAGGATGAATAAATATTAAATGTTTGAATAATATTATATATTTTATTATTTAATATTTTGAAAAAGTGTTTTTAACCTAAAATAAAATAGATAGATAAATAGATTTTATTATTTATTTTATATTTATAAATATCATTCTTATTTTTGTGTATAAATAAATTATTTATTTATAAAAAATAAAAAAATTAAATCCTCCTAAGCAAACCCTCTGGTTTCTCCAAAAAGGATCAAATAATTTGAAACTTTTAGAGTTATATTACAGAGAATTTACTATCGGAGCCTTTATGGGCCAATAGGTAGAAGAAAAAAAATATTCTACCTATTAAGCCTAATTTTTCGCCCTCCAAACATTTCGCCTGGAGGGTAATTATTAAAATGCTATATAAAAAAACAAAATTTAGCAAAATTTAAAAATTTTAATGTAAAAAAATTATTTATTTTAGAAATTACAATAAATTAAATTATTAATTATAATTTTATTATAAAATATAAAAATATATTTCTTAATAAGAGGCACAATAATTAGAGATATTATAAATATTCCAAAAATAAATTACAGAGCTAAACAGAAAAATATACTTATAAACATTTTTTTAAAATATTTAAGAACATTAACTACTATTATTTTTTCAAATATAACTAAATGAATAACTGACCATCTATAATTCATACTATTTATATTTTTAAGTATATCTTTTAAATACAAATTTTCAGTTTAAATAATGAATATTAAATAATTTTTGTGATATCTATATCTTCATAAAACCAAATATATAAATTAATATTTGATAATTAATTAATTATTATATTTATTTGTTCTTTTTATCTATTTTTAATTAATTAATTAAATTTCATAAATTGCTATACAATATTTTTGAAAAAATAAATAAATGATGTAATAGATTAAAAGATATAATAGATTAGAAGAAGTAATTATTAATTTTTTAATTAATATCCTTTAAATTAATATAAATTAATAAAAAAAGTTTATAAGCTCTTCACTTTTATCTCATTAGATTCTCCATATTGATCTCTAGTATATTTTATTAAAAAATATTATTTTTATTATTATTAATATTTTTTTTTTATTAAAATAAATAATTTTTATTATAGAAATTATCATCATTATTTATTGATTGGTTTTTT
The DNA here is from genome assembly GCF_000189635.1 of Tetrahymena thermophila SB210. Taxonomy (NCBI): domain Eukaryota; phylum Ciliophora; class Oligohymenophorea; order Hymenostomatida; family Tetrahymenidae; genus Tetrahymena; species Tetrahymena thermophila. The sequence goes on from NW_002476231.1 coordinate 2,189, forward strand.
TTTCATTATTTGTTAATTTTATTAATTATTAATAAATCTTATTATTTCATATTTTTTCTTCATTTTTTCCTGAAAATTAACTAGAGTGCAATGCCTATTTAATTTATAAAAGGCAAAATATAATATTTCTTAATAACATAATAATAAAGCTAAATTAGCTTAAAATAGCTTTATTTTTGAGTTTTTATAAAGCTTTAAATTCACAAAATGTAAAATTTGAAATAATATATATACTGTATATTCTTATAACTTATAATTTTTTTTTTTAAATAAATTTTGAAAAATTTACGAAAATTTTAATTTTATAAAATGTAAAACTGGTATATAAAACTCACTTTTTGAAAATTTGTATGGCAACTTACTCTATTTAATGATTTATTTTTTCTTCAATATTTAAAAAGTTACAATAAAATTGGTGTAATCGGTAGATCAGGCTTAGTTTCTGCTTTAACAAAGTGCATTAATCTCTCAAATTTGACACTTAACCTTTCGTAAAAACAGTTTATTTGTTTTGGATTGTGATATTTTTAATTATAAAAACTAATTAAAAACAATAAAGCTCTTTTTTCTTTTTCTTTTTATTGTGCTTGCTTTTTTTTATTCTTTCTTTCTTTGTTAATTTAGCTCATCATTTTATTTTCAACTTTTGCTTTTATTGTTAACTAATCTTATTATTTCATATTTTTTCTTCATTTTTTCCTTCTAATTAACTATTTAATGATATATTTTTTCTTCAATATTTAAAAAGTTCCAATGAAATTGGTGCAATCGGTACATCAGGCTTAGGTTCTGCTTTAGCAAAGTGCATTAATCTCTCAAATTTGACACTTAACCTTTAGTAAAAACAGTTTATTTGTTTTGTATTGTGATATTTTTAATTATAAAAACTAATCAAAAATAATAAAGGTCTTTTTTCTTTTTCTTTTTATTGTGCTTGCTTTTTTTTGTTCTTTCTTTCTTTGTTAATTTAGCTCGTCATTTTATTTTCAACTTTTACTTTTATTGATTAACTAATCTTATTATTTCATATTTTTTCTTCATTTTTTCCTTCTAATTAACTATTTAATGATATATTTTTTCTTCAATATTTAAAAAGTAACAATGAAATTGGTGATGAATGTGCATCAGGCTTAGGTTCTGCTTTAGCAAAGTGCATTAATCTCTCAAATTTTACACTTAAGCTTTAGTAAAAACAGTTTATTTGTTTTGGATTGTGATATTTTTAATTATAAAAACTAATCAAAAATAATAAAGCTCTTTTTTCTTTTTCTTTTTATTGTGCTTGCTTTTTTTTGTTCTTTCTTTCTTTGTTAATTTAGCTCATCATTTTATTTTCAACTTTTGCTTTTATTATTAATTAACTAATCTTATTATTTCATATTTTTTCTTCATTTTTTCCTTCTAATTAACTATTTAATGATATATTTTTTCTTCAATATTTAAAAAGTTCCAATAAATTTGGTGATGAAGTTGCAACAGTCTTAGGTTCTGCTTTAGCAAAGTGCATTAATCTCTCAAATTTGACACTTAACCTTGGGTAAAAACAGTTTATTTGTTTTAGATTGTGATATTTTTAATTATAAAAACTAATTAAAAACAATAAAAGCTCTTTTTTCTTTTTCTTTTTATTGTGCTTGCTTTTTTTTTGTTCTTTCTTTCTTTGTTAATTTAGCTCATCATTTATTTTCAACTTTTGCTTTTATTATTAATTAACTAATCTTATTATTTCATATTTTTTCTTCATTTTTTCCTTCTAATTAACTATTTAATGATATATTTTTTCTTCAATATTTAAAAAGTTCCAATAAATTTGGTGATGAAGTTGCAACAGTCTTAGGTTCTGCTTTAGCAAAGTGCATTAATCTCTCAAATTTGACACTTAACCTTGGGTAAAAACAGTTTATTTGTTTTAGATTGTGATATTTTTAATTATAAAAACTAATTAAAAACAATAAAGCTCTTTTTTCTTTTTCTTTTTATTGTGCTTGCTTTTTTTTGTTCTTTCTTTCTTTGTTAATTTAGCTCGTCATTTTATTTTCAACTTTTGCTTTAATTGTTAATTAATCTTATTATTTTATATTTTTTCTTCATTTTTATACTTCTAATTAACTATTTAATGATATATTTTTTCTTCAATATTTAAAAAGTTACAATGAAATTGGTGATGAAGGTGCATCAGGCTTAGGTTCTGCTTTAGCAAAGTGCATTAATCTCTCAAATTTGACACTTAACCTTTAGTAAAAACAGTTTATTTGTTTTGGATTGTGATATTTTTAATTATAAAAACTAATCAAAAATAATAAAGCTCTTTTTTCTTTTTCTTTTTATTGTGCTTGCTTTTTTTTGTTCTTTCTTTCTTTGTTAATTTAGCTCATCATTTTATTTTCAACTTTTGCTTTTATTATTAATTAACTAATCTTATTATTTCATATTTTTTCTTCATTTTTTCCTTCTAATTAACTATTTAATGATATATTTTTTCTTCAATATTTAAAAAGTTACAATAAAATTGGTGTAATCGGTAGATCAGGCTTAGTTTCTGCTTTAACAAAGTGCATTAATCTCTCAAATTTGACACTTGACCTTGAGTAAAAACAGTTTTTTTGTTTTGTATTGTGATATTTTTAATTATAAAAACTAATTAAAAACAATAAAGGTCTTTTTTCTTTTTCTTTTTATTGTGCTTGCTTTTTTTTGTTCTTTCTTTCTTTGTTAATTTAGCTCGTCATTTTATTTTCAACTTTTGCTTTTATTGTTAACTAATCTTATTATTTCATATTTTTTCTTCATTTTTTCCTTCTAATTAACTATTTAATGATATATTTTTTCTTCAATATTTAAAAAGTAACAATGAAATTGGTGATGAATGTGCATCAGGCTTAGGTTCTGCTTTAACAAAGTGCATTAATCTCTCAAATTTGACACTTTACCTTGGGTAAAAACAGTTTATTTGTTTTAGATTGTGATATTTATAATTATAAAAACTAATTAAAAACAATAAAGCTCTTTTTTCTTTTTCTTTTTATTGTGCTTGCTTTTTTTTGTTCTTTCTTTCTTTGTTAATTTAGCTCGTCATTTTATTTTCAACTTTTGCTTTAATTGTTAATTAATCTTATTATTTTATATTTTTTCTTCATTTTTATACTTCTAATTAACTATTTAATGATATATTTTTTCTTCAATATTTAAAAAGTTACAATGAAATTGGTGATGAAGGTGCATCAGGCTTAGGTTCTGCTTTAGCAAAGTGCATTAATCTCTCAAATTTGACACTTAACCTTTAGTAAAAACCAGTTTATTTGTTTTGGATTGTGATATTTT
>NW_002476230.1:0-3880 GCF_000189635.1 Tetrahymena thermophila SB210
GTTTTCATATGAAAGTTAGTTAATTCAGCATTTATTTTCTTATCAAAAACATTCTATAATATTAATTACGGTCTATTTTGAATATGAAAGCTAATTCAGTATTTATTTTTTCATCAAAAATAATTCTAAAATATTAATTACCCACTATTTCGAATATGAAAGTTAATTAGTTCATCGTTATTTTCTCATCAAAAATCATTCTAAAATATTAATTACTTGCTATTTTGAATATGAAAGCTAATTCAGTATTTATTTCTCATTAAAAATCATTCTAAAATATTAATTACAAGCTATTGTGAAAATGAAAGTTAGTTAATTCAGCATTTATTTTCTCATCAAAAATCATTCTAAAATATTAATTACCCACTATTTTTAATATGAAAGTTAGTTCAGCATTATATTCTCATCAAAAATCATTCTAAAATATTAATTACCTCCTATTTTGAATTTGAAAGATATTTATTTCTCATTAAAAATCATTCTAAAATATTAATTACAAGCTATTGTGAAAATAAAAGTTAATTCAGCATTTATTTTCTCATCAAAAATCATTCTAAAATATTAATTACCCACTATTTTTAATATGAAAGTTGTTCAGCATTATTTTCTCATCAAAAATCTTTCTAAAATATTAATTACAAGCTATTATGAAAATAAAAGTTAATTCAGCATTTATTTTCTCATAAAAAATCATTCTAAAATATTAATTACATCCTATTTGGAATATGAAAGTTAGTTAATTCAGCATTTATTTTCTCATCAAAAATCGTTCTAAAATATTAATTACTTCCTGTTTTGAATATGAAATTTAAATCAGAATTTATTTACTCAAAAAAAATCATTCTAAAATATTAATTACTCCCTGTTTTGAATATGAAAGTTAGTTAATTCAACATTTATTTTCTCATCGAAAATCATTCTAAAATATTAATTACATGCTATTTTGAATATAAAAGTTAGTTAATTCAGCATTTATTTTCTCAAAAAATATCATTCTAAAAAATTATTTACATACTATTTTGAATTTGAAAGTTATTTTGAGCATTACGTGATAAAAAATTTACACTCTATTTTGAATATAAAAGTAAATTAGTATTTTTCAAAAGAAAGGAAGAGTGATTACAATCTATATTAGAGAAATAGATGAATTAAGTAATAGCTATTAATAAAAATGTAACCCTCTATAAGAATATGATTATAAATTTATGATCAAGATTTTCAAAGTTATTTACTTCCTTTTAAATAAAAAATTTTTGGATATTTTCAAATTGGCTGAATAAAATTACATCTTTTTTTGTGTGCTAAAATAGGTTAAGATAATTTAAAAAAGGAGTTAGAATAATTAAAGAGTAATAAATATACTTGCTATTGAAATAAGAGATTAAATTCAAATAGTAATTGAAGGAATTTACTTTCTTAGGAGTTTTTAAATGGAAGATTGATTATTAAGGTTTTATAAATTTAATAAATAAATTATTAGACATTCAGTTTTTTTAATAAATGATAATTGTTTAGTTAATAAATAATTTTCAAAAGGAACTAATTACATGCTATTTTTTATAATGTTAAAATTAATTAATTTTTTTGAAGTAAACTGATAAAAAGCCTATATTTTCTTTTTCATAATATTTTTATTAGTTTCTATTGAAAACTTATTTTTTGAATTTACAGTTAGTTTTTTTCTTTTGGTCATTCATCTTTCTTTTCCTATATTTTAATTTCTTAAAAATAACATGTTACTTGTCTTTCTTTGGCATCATCATAATCTAAGGTTGATTTATTAACTAATTCTAAGATTATTCTAATTGGATGAATAAATCTTTAATTGTTTATTCTTATTCATTAATTCTTTCTTTGAGTTAGAAATTTATTTTCTATATTTCTTCTATTTTTGCCTCCTTTTTTACATTTTATTTTGAATAATTGAGGATATCTTGAATGAAATATGCTAATTAACATATTATCTTTTTTGTAGGTCTTCTTTTAACTCTTAGTTTAAGGCCTGTTCGTTTTTACTTTAAATAATTTAACAAGAGAGGTAGATTAGAATAAACAAATAAATATACATGATTGGGTAAAACTTATTTGACAAACCTCTAACAAACTCAATTTCATTTTTGAGTGAATTTGTGAACTGCTGAGTGTTTCCATCTATCATCTCAATAAGCATCTCATCTAACTAAAATTCAAAAGAAATAATTCCCTTTAAAATAATTAAAGCCTCCTTAATAGACATCCTATTCCTTGGAACAAAATTAGTTAATCCTTCAATAATTTACTTAAGCTATTTGTGATAAACAAAATTTTTAAATTCATCATCATAATTTAACTGTTTGTGCTTATTTGATGCTAAATTCAAATTTATTCCTTAGACTAATGTATATATTAGATATCCTTTTTAATGATTTTTATTAAATAAAAACAAATAATATATTTTTTATTTTTGCTATTCTTGGAAAATTATTTATTTCTCTAGTATTTTTTTTTTAAATTTAAAGAAAATTTAAAATAATAAAAATAGCTATCCATCGAAATAGGTTTCGAACCTGAACAAACAAACAAACAAAAAAAATAACTAAAAAATGTTTAATCAAAGATTTAATTTATTTTTAATGAAGAAATAAATCTAATTTTTAAATCAAACATTTAATTTTAGAGTTATGTATTTTTTTCATTCATCTTACAAATTAATTCAAGATTAAATGTTTGATAAAAAATTTTAATTTCTTCATCAAAAAACAAATTTAGATTAAAAATTTTTTAATTATTTTTTTGTTTTATCAGGTTCGGAAACAGGCTTCAAAAACTTTTTTTATTACTTTTAATTTTTTTTATTTTATTAAATAAAAAATATATATTATTCTACTAAATATATATTTCTTGCTCAAGAAATAATATCCTAGAATAGCTTTATATTTAATACCTAAAGAACATGCTTCGCTCTATTTAAATTAATAAGAATAAGATTAATTAGCTTTTTGAGAAATCATTTAAATAAAATATTTACTCTGTTGCTTGGCTCTTGTTTCACATTGACACCTAATTTTAAATATTCGTCATGATAAACCTTACCTATGAATTGGTCAGCTGGGTTAAAACACTCTGGTGCTTAATACAAGAAATTTCCCATCTTTAATTTTTGAATTGAATTATTTGAATATCTCTTTAATATGATAAAAAAAATATGAGTGCATACATATTAATTGATAGCATATCCAGATTTGTTTATAAGGTTATCTGCCAAACCAAAATCAGCTATTTATTTTATATAAAATCAATCAAGCTTGTTTAGATTTGTTAAAAATTTACAAACAACTGCATTTCCATGGTAGTCAATTAAGATATTATCCATTTTCAGATCATTAACAAGACAGCTCTTAGAGTGTATGTAGTAAAGACCCTCAGCTATGTCATTAGCGTATTTGATTGCTGATATTTCATTCAGTCTTTTGTTTTAGTTCCTTTCGAAAATTTAGGTGAGAGTTCCTTTTTATTTATTTATTGTATTTAATTTAGTATTATAAACTTTCAATTAAGGGGTTTGATTAATTTATTTATTGATTAATTTTTAAATAAATTAGTATTATTTATACCTTAGCACTCATTTAGAACTAAGTAACTAAATTGTTATCCCTCAAATTAATCTATAAGACTGACTACATAAGGAGAGTCTCTACATTTTTTGAGTATTTCTATTTCCTGTTTCACTCGATTTTTTAGATCTTCGTCTATATTTCCATGAAGATCTCTAACTTAAACACCCTTGATGGCATACCTCATGTTAGTTTTTGAATCTTTTGCTAACACAACTAATCCCTATACTCCCTGTCCTAAAAACCTAAAATCAGAGTAGCCTTTTTTAGTTAATTCGTTTTTCATA
>NW_002476230.1:3980-20730 GCF_000189635.1 Tetrahymena thermophila SB210
GGTAAATTATTAAATAAATGGCTTGGTTTTATTTTTACAGATTCAACCTTTAAGATTTAATTATATCTGCATGCAAGTTTTAATATTTCAATATTTATAATTACCAATCTATTATTAAAAAATTAATATTAATTAAATGTTTTTTACTGACTAACTCAGGTTTATCGAGCATTTAGACACCCCTCATTTTGTACATCTCTTTGACTTTTTTCCTGTTTTAAAGATGCAAAGTAAGCTTATATTTAGCTTCTTAAGATTCTACAGTATTTTAGCTGATTATATCCATTTTTTTAAAATATCTCAATATCTTTTTTTCTAACAAATTAATTTTAATTAATTAATTATATGCGAATAAACAATATTCCTTAAGTTTTTAAATGTTTATTTTTTGTTAAAATCTGATGTAAATTAATTTAATTATCTGGAAAAGAATATTTACTAAATCAAAATTTTCTTTCATAAAAATTGTAATAATACGCATTAAATTTTAGATCATTTTATAAATAAGATTTAAGTATCCTAACTTGTCATCATCTCAATCACAAAATTATGCAAAATGACATAATGAATATCATTAGCATACTAACGCACGCGTAAAATAAATCAAGAAAGAAAACAAAATAACAATTCATAGCTTTAGTAATACATAAAAGTAAAAAATCTTAGAACTTAAATTGTACATCATTATTGAAGTAATTGACCATAAAACTAGTTTTTTATTTTAAACTAAATAATATTTATTTATCATTAAAATTTATTAATATTTTCATAATAGTAAAAATATTAATTAATAGCACAATAATTTTAAAGTAGAAAAACTAATATATAATTTATAACATAGATAACTAAATAAATGAAGATTAGATGTAAAATTTTTCGATAATTTTGCTGTAAAAAACAATAAATTGTAAGACTATAAATAGATATTACAATTTTCGCACCATCTAAAGCTAGAAGTTAGTTAAAAATAACTGTATCTTTTATTGAAATATCCATAAAATACAATCATATTAATAATATTGAACAATTTTATGTCTTTTTTTGAATATGGTAAATAACCTATAAAAAAGCATTTTTTAACTTGAATTATTTAATTATAAGAGCTTTGATTTTATTATATGCACAGCTAGCTATTTTAGCATAATTTATTTATGAAACCTTCAATCCTCTGAGTATTATTTTTATTACAAGAAATGGCCTATATCTATATCAAAATAGCATATAGATAGCTAATAGAATATTGAAAAAAATCTAAATTTTCCTGCTTTGCTATGATTAAATGTCTTTAAAAAATAGAAATTGTTTCTTTTTCTTTTTTTTTTACCTTTATTGGTAGATATATATATATATGTATTTTGATAAAAAAAGTAATTAGAAGTAGGTTTTTTCTAATTTTAGTAGGTCTAATAGTTTATATTTAATTTAAATTATAATTTAATTGCTTTAAAATGTTTTTTAAAATTAACTATTCCTTTCATATGACTAATCTCTATTCAAGAAATTATGTAGGTCTTCATATAAGAATATTATTGATGTTAATTATCAACATTTTCATATGGGTATTTCTTTATTAAACTACTCTTCTATTAAATGTAATTTTACTTTTTTGGTTTACTAAGGGTTATTGTATATTTAATAATTTTAATGTTTATCCTTTAAATCTCCTTTAAAATATTGAGCTAATATTTTGCTTTTTCCACACTCCCCTTTTCTATCTATTACTTTTATAAAGTTGCATCTAAAATTTTTATGCTCTATTATTGAACAAATGCTGTTATAAATTTAATGAATTTTGAATAAAAATTAAACTGTATTGAAATAATATCAACATTATAAAATTAATACATTTCAATTTTAAATTAAATTAAATATAAATATAATTGATCATAAGTATATTTTTTTTTCATAAGGTAGTGAAATTGTTTTTTGTTTGAGTAATTCATTATCAAAAACTAGCTATCTTTTCAGCTACATTATAAATAATAGATTAGTCTTTTTATTTTTATCAAATATACTTTATAATAATATTTAAGGAAATGACGAATATTTTTTAATATAAGAAATAAAGTAGTATGTAAGAATTTCAAAAAGCAATTATTATGTTTTTCATTAACTAAATTTATAGATTTAGAGAGTTAAAAATTTAAAGATGAACAAAAAATAATTTATATTAGAATGGATGGCATATTATTTATTAAACCTATGGAAGACTAAAATATAATAAAAAATAATTTGAATGTTTCATAGATATCTTTGCGAAGGATAAATAAATAAATGTTTGTATACAACCAAAAAGAGTATGAATATAGATTGATGAAATTCATTTCTATTTAATTTACATTTTTTTATTGAAGAAATATAAAAATTGCAATTTGAAATCAATAAATTGATTGATTAAAAAGTTGATTTATTCAATTTTATTTATTTATTAATATTCTTTAAAAAAAATTAATTATTTGTTAATTAATATTTGCAAGTGCTATAAATTGATATATATAGTTAAAATTAATAAACTATTTTTATAGTAAATACTATTAAATCTTACATTTAATTATAAATATGAGAGTTTTCTACTTACTTACATATTTATATGTGCAATTTAATAGATATTTCTATCAGTTTCTTAATATTAGGTTTAAGGTAGAAATTATATTAATTATAAATATGAGAGTTTTCTACTTACTTACATATATATATATAAATATGTGCAATTTAATAGATATTTCAATCAGTTTCTTAATATTAGGTTTAAGATAGATCAATTAATATTAATAATGATAAGCAGCAGTACAGCTATTTCAACAAAAATGCCAATTAAAATAGCCATGTTTTTTTTACTTTTTGAATTAAATTTTTCATTTTACTTGTTGCTGTTAAAATTTTTAGGTTCCTTTATCAACATTATCTTCAATTTCATCTGAAACTTCGATGTGTTCTTCTAATTATTCTCCTATTTATATCACTATTCCTTTAGTACTTTTTCAATCACTGAGCAACCATTTCTTCTCAATCTTTTTATAGATCATAGTAATTTTACTGAATTTATTTAGAAGAAGTTCCAGGCAAGGTATGCTAATCTTTGAAGGTTTTAGGTTGTTGCTTTTAATTGAAAAGATCCTATTTCTAGAGACAATTATTATTAAGACATCGCTATAGATCAATATAAAAATATCTAATGCTAATTCATCACCTAAGTAACATATTTTATAATAAATATTTACAATTTATTAGTGCTTTGGCCGGCATTCAATCATATTTTAAATTTTGTTCTTTAATCCTATTAATCTTTAATATTCCTACCTTTTTTATTGTATCTATTTTTATGAGAGGTTTTACTTATTTTTGTTTTGCTCATATGATTATATTAAGGCATTCAATTCATCTGAATTCTATTGGTACTCCTAAATATCCTATTTAATGCCATTTTTGTTACAAGGTAGGTATCAGAGTCTTTTAAATCTTTACCTTCAAAGCATTCATCCTTTTAGACAATTGCTAAAATATTTTCTTAAAATTATCACCATTTATTTTATTTACTCAGTAATTACTAGCTATTGCTTGCTACTTACTTTACTATTTATTTAATTACAAAATCTAATTGTTTGTTTGCTTTTTGTATTATGATTATTTGATTAATTGACTCACTGACTGATTGATTGATTTTAACTTAATTAATTTACTTTCTTTGAAATTTTAATGGCTTTTATGTGATTTTTAGATATAGTTCTCTAAATCTATTAATTGAATATAAATTTTGTTAATCAAAAAACCATATCAGTGTTTTTTGCTTAAATTCTTACATAATAAACTTTATTTCTTATGTTAAAACTCATTCATCTCTTCCTGAAATATTATTATAAAGAATATCTAATAAAAATATAATGACTTATCTATTCTTCCTAATGTAGCTGGCTGAAAAGATAGAAAGTTTATAGATAATTAATTACTCAAATAAAAAACAACTTCACTATCTTATCAAAAAAAAATAAATACTTATGATCAATTTTACTTATATCTAATTTAATTTAAAATTGAAATAAAATGAATTTATAATATTTTAACAACAAACCAAAAATTATTATTTACATTTAAAAAATCTAGCATTGATATTGTTTCGATACAGTTTAATTTATATTCAAAACTAATTAAATTCACAACAGCATTAGTTCAAAAATAGAGCATAAAAACTTTAGATACAACTTAAAAAAAGTAATAAAAAGAAAAGGGGAGAGTAGAAAAAGTAAAATATTCGCTCAATCTTTTAAAGGAGACTTAAAGGATTTTAGATCTGATAAATTAATTTTTTTCTGCAAAATTTATTTAGTTGATTACATAATCAATTAATTCATTTTATAATTAATTATTTTTGAGCTGTTTCAGTGAATTCTTTTGCTTTTTGCTATACTAATAGAGTCACTAAAACTTAGAAAAAATCAACTTATATCCAGTGGAAATTCAAATTGAGGAGCGTGAGATAAAATATGCTTGATATTAATGATTCATATATAGATATGAATAATTTTCCAGAGCATTGCTCGAATATTATGATTCTCAAGTCTAGGAAGTTGAACAAAAAATAATTCAAAAGTAAAATTAAGAATAGGAAAATGAAAAGAATGACCAGAATATTTTTTGGATATTTATGATCACCATTCAAGGATTATCAAATTCCAAAAGAATCTGGAGTGATTGAAATAGGAAAAATATAGCCCATTTTTTCTTCAAATAGGCAAGTAGTTTCATCAAATACAATTCCTCTTTCTAAAAATATATTTTAGTAAATGAAACAACTTATTTATAACTAGTTTCTAACTTTACAGTAGGAAGGTTTAAGGTGAAAAAATATTTACTTTTTTAGCTTATGTTGCTTATTTATTTTTCAAGTTATTGGTTATTCAAATCAGAAATAATTTTGTTATCCACTAATGCTTTATTCAAAAATACGTTTTTTAATGAAACTTCAAAGAGTATGAAAAGTATTTGGCTTTTTCCTTACGCTATTTATTATTTACCTACTTTTTGTTGTCTAAGTAAAAAACAGTGAGATATTTTATCTAACATATTTAATTATTTTATCTATTTAAGTAATTACATAGGTACTTTGTTTGTTGATTGGCTCTTAATATTTGAAAATAAGATAAAGCTTGAACGTTTTTAAATTTTATTTATAAAAGAAAAAGGTCTTTTAATAAGTTCTGGTTTAGAAAGAAGGTAAGAAAATGTTTATATCTGTTTATAGTCTTACAATTTATTGTTTTTTACAGTAAAATTAGCAAAAAGTTTCACATTTAATCTTCATTTATTTAGTAATCTATGTTATAAATGTTATGTTAGTTTTTCTACTTCAAAATTATTCTACCATTAATTTACATTTTTACAATTATAAAGATATTAATAAATTTTAATGATAAACAAATAAATATTATTTAGTTTAAAATAGAAAAACTGATTTATGATCAATTACTTCAATAATGATGTACAATTTAAGTTTTAAGCTTCTTTATTTCTATGTATTGCTAAAGCAATTAATTGTTATTTTGTTTTATTTCTTTCTTGCTTTATTTTATGAGCATTAGTCTGCTTCTAATTATATTCATTATGTCATTTTGCATAATTTCGCGATTGAGATGATGGCAAGTTGGGATACTTAAATCTTATTTATAAAATGATCTAATATTTAATGCGTATTATTACAATTTTTATGAAAGAAAATTTTGATTTGTTTAATTCTCTTTTTACAGATAATTAAATTAATTTACATTAAGATTTTAACAAAAAATAAACATTTAAAAATTTAAGGAATATTTTTTATTTGCACATAATTAATTAATTCAAATTAGTTTGTTAGAAAAAAAAATATTGAAATATTAAAAAAATGGATAAAATCAGCTAAAATCCTGTAGGATATTAAGAAGCTAAATATAAGCTTGCTTTGCATCTTCAAAACAGGAAAAAAATCAAAGAGATGTACAGAATGAAAGGTATCTAAATGCTCGATAAGGCTGAGTTAGTCAGTAAAAAATATTTAAATTAATATTAAATTTTTAAATGAATTGATTGGTAATTATAAATCTTGAAATCTTAAAACTTGCATACAGATTTTATTTAAACTTAAAGGTTTAATCTGTAAAAATAAAACCAAGTCATTTATTTAATAATTTAACCTGCCTCTCTTCGTTCTAATCAAATTTTATCTAAATTTTAACAAAAGTTTCTGATATCTAAGAAACTAAGTTAAAAAAGCCTTTTTTTGCTTACATTTATTAGACAATGAAAAATGAATTAACTGATAAAGGCTACTCTGATTTTAGATTTTTAGGACATGGAGATTATGGATTAGTTCTGTTAGCAAAAGATTCGAAAACTAACATGAGGTATGCCATCAAAGGTGTTTAAGTTAGGGATCTTGATGGAAACCTTGAAGAAGATCTTAACAATCAAGTGAAAAAAGAAGTAGAAATACTCAAAAAATGTAGAGAATCTCCTTATGTAGTCAGTCTTATTGATTAATTTGAAGGATAACAATTTAGTTACTTAGTTCTAACTGAGTGTTAAGGTATAAATAATATTAATCAAACCCCCCACCCCCCTTAATTCAGAGTTTTTAACGTAAATTACATGCTATAAATAAATAAAAAGGAACTCTCAGCTAAATTTTAGAAAGGAACTAAAACAAAAGACTGAATGAAATATCAGCAATCAAATACGCTAATGATATAGCTCAAGGCCTCTACTACATTCACTAAAAGAACTACCTTGTTAATGATCTGAAAATGGATAATATCTTAATTGACTACCATGGAAATGCAGTTGTTTGTAAATTTTTAACAAATCTAAACAAGCTTGATTGATTTTGTATAAAATATAATAATAAATTAAATAGCTGATTTTGGTTTGGCAGATAACCTAACAAGCAAATCTGGCTATACTATCAATCAATATGTATGCACTAATATTTATTTTTATCATATTAAAGAAATATTCAAATAATTCAATTAAAAAAAATGAAAGATGGGAAACTTCTTGTATCAAGCACCAGAGTGTTATGATCCAGCTGAACCATACATAGGTAAGATTTATCATGACGAATATTTAAAATTAGGTGTCTGTGTGAAACAAGAGCCAAGCAACAGAGTAAATATTTTATTTAAATTCTTTCTCTAAAAGTTAATTAATATTATTCTTATTAAATTAAATAGAGTGAAGCATGTTCTTTAGGTATTATATATATAGCTATTTTTTGATAATTATTTCTTGAGTAAGAAATATACATTTAGTAAAAAATAATATAAATAATATTATTTAAATAAAAAAAAATTAAAAGAAATAAAAAAAGTTTTTGAAGCAGGTTTAGGAACTAATAGAACAAAAAAATAACTAAATAAAATGTTCAATGATTTAATTTATTTTTTAATGAAAAAAAATTTGATTAAAAATTTAGATTTATTTCTTCATTAATAACAAATTAAATCTTTGATTAAACTTTTATATTTTTTTTTGTTAGTTTGTTCAGAAACCTATTTCGATGAATACCTTTTTTTATTATTTTAAATTTTCTTTCAATTTTTAAAATAAAATACTTGAGAAATAATTTATCAGATAATATCAATAATAAAAAATATATTATTTCTTTTTACTTAATAAAATAATGAAAAAGGATATCTAATATATACGTTCGTCTAAGGAATAAATTATAATTTAGTATCAAATAAGCACAAAGAATTAATATATGATGATGAATTTTAAAATTTTGTTTATCACAAATAGCTTAAATATATTATTGAAGGATTAACTAATTTTGTTCCAAAGAATAGAATGCCTATTAAGGAGGCTTTAATTATTTTAAAGGGAATTATTTCTTTTGAATTTTAGTTAGATGAGATGCTTATTGAGATGATTGATGGAAACACCCAGCAGTTCACAAATTCACTCACAAATTAAATTGAGTTTGTTAGAGATTTTCCAAATAAGTTTTACCCAATCATGTATATTTATTTGTTTATTCTAATTTACCTCTTTTGTTAAATATTTTAAAGTAAAAACGAACAGACCTTAAACTAAAAGTTAAATGAAGACCATCAAAAAATATAATATGTGAATTAATTAACATATTTCATTCAAAATATCCTCAAATATTCAAAATAATTTGTAAAAAAGGAGGCAGAAATAGAAGAATTATAGAAAAAAAATCTCTAACTAAAATAAAAAATTAATGAATAAGAAAAAAAAATAAAAGATTTATTCATCCAATTATAATAATCTTAAAATCAGTTAATAAATAAACCTTAGAATATGATGATGCCAATGAAGGATGAGTAACATGTTATTTTTGAAGAAGTTAAAAAATAGGAAAACAAAGATGAATTGCCAAAAGAAGAAAACTAAATGTAAATTCAAAAAATAAATTCTTAAAAGAAACTAACAAAACTATTATGAAAAAGAAAGTAAAAACATTTCATCTGTTTACTTCAAAAATTATTATTATTAATTTAATTTCATATTTCAATAAAAAATATATTTATTGCTCTTTAATTATTCTTACTCCTTTTTTAAATTATCTTAACCTATTTTAGCACACTAACAAAGAAGTAATTTTATTTATTTATTTAGTCAATTTCAAGATATCTAAAATTTTTTTATTTAAAAGGAAGTAAATTACTTTGAAAGTCATGATCTTAATAAATTCATAATCACATTATTTTAGAGGGTTGCATTTTTATCTATAGATATTACTTAATTCATCTCTTTCTCTAATATAGATTGTAATCACTCGTCCTTTCCATAAAAAAGACTAAATTTACTTTTATATTAAAAATAGCATGTAAAGTTTTTATCACATAATGCTCAAATTAACTTTCATATTCAAAATAGACGGTATTAATTAATATTTTAGAATGATTTTTGATGAAAAAATAAATGCTGAATTAACTTTCATATTCAAAATAGCAAGTAATTAATTAATATTTTAGAATGATTTTTGATGAGAAAATAAATCCTGAATTAACTAATTTTCATAATCAAAATAGATAGTAATTCATATTTTAGAATGATATTTAATGGATGAGAAAATAAATGCTGAATTAACTAATTTTCATATTCAAAATAGAGAGTAATTAATATTTTAGAATGATTTTTGATGAAAAAATAAATGCTGAATTAACTAACTTTCATATTCAAAATAGATAGTAATTAATATTTTAGAATGATTTTTGATGGGAAAATAAATGCTGAATTAAATAACTTTTATATTCAAAATAGCACGTAATTAATTAATATTTTAGAATGATTTTTGATGAGAAAATAAATGCTGAATTAACTAACTTTCATACTCAAAATAGACAGTAATTAATATTTTAAAATGATTTTTGAAGAGAAAATAAATGCTGAATTAACTTTCATAATCAAAATAGCTTGTAATTAATATTTTGCAATGATTTTTGATGAGAAAATAAATGCTGAATTAAATTTAATTTTTTAAATAGCAGGTAATTAATATTTTAGAATGATTTTTGAAGAGAAATTAAATGCTGAATTAACTAACTTTCATATTCAAAATAGCTAGTAATTAATATTTTAGAATGATTTTTGATGAGAAAATAAATGCTGAATTAATTAACTTTCATATTCAAATTAGCTTGTAATTAATTAATATTTTAGAATGATTTTTGATGAGAAAATAAATGCTGAATTCACTTTCATATTCAAAATAGTGGGTAATTAATATTTTAGAATGATTTTTGATGACAAAATAAATGCTAAATTAAATTTCATATTCAAAATAGGGAGTAATTAATTAATATTTTAGAATGATTTTAGATGAGAAAATAAATGCTGAATTAACTAACTTTCATATTCAAAATAGCTTGTAATTAATTAATATTTTAGAATGATTTTTGATGAGAAAATAAATGCTGAATTACATTTCATATTCAAAATAGTGAGTAATTAATATTTTAGAATGATTTTTGATGGATGAGAAAATAAATGCTGAATTAACTAACTTTCATATTCAAAATAGTGGGTAATTAATTAATATTTTAGAATGATTTTTGATGAGAAAATTAATGCTAAATTAACTAACTTTCATATTCAAAATAGCACGTAATTAATATTTTAGAATGATTTTTGATGAGAAAATAAATGCTGAATTACATTTCATTTTCAATATAGTGAGTAATTAATATTTTAGAATGATTTTTGATGAGAAAAAAAATGCTGAAATAAATTTCATATTCAAAATAGGAAGTAATTAATATTTTGCAATGATTTTTGATGAGAAAAAAAATGCTGAATTAACTTTCATATTTAAAATAGGAGGTAATTAATATTTTAGAATGATTTTTGATGAGAAAATAAATGCTGAATTAAATTACATTTTCAAAATAGGGAGTAATTAATACTTTAGAATTATTTTTTATGAGAAAATAAATGCTGAATTATCTAACTTTCATAATAAAAATAGATTGTAATTAATATTTTAGAATGATTTTTGATGGATGAGAAAATAAATGCTGAATAAACTTTTATATTCAAAATAGCTTGTAATTAATATTTAGAATTTCAAATGAGAAAAAAATAGATGGAGAATAAACTTTAATATTTAAAATAGTGTGTAAAATATACATACATACATATATACATTTGGAAGAGGTGAATAAGTTATATTATTGAAAAATAGATTGTAATAAATATTTAAAAATGATTTAAAAATAATTAATTATCTAAATAATGAATTAGGGAGTAATATATATTATTTGATTATTATTTTTTAGAAATTGCTGATTTAAATTATTTAGTATGAACAATAGGATGTAATAATTTTCGTGAGATAAACAATAGTTAATGAGTTATATAAAATTTTAAAAGAATGTAATATAATATTTGTGATTTAGAAGTGTCAGATAGTGAAAACATGAGTTTATTCTATAAATTAGTGGGTATGAATTAATTTACTTCATATATTTTTAAATTTTAATTATGTATCATAAATATTAAAAAATAGATAGTAATCTTTTGATTTGAAAAATAACAAATAAATAGATTAATATCTTTTTAAATAGCATGTAAATATGATCTTTGTTTGATTAAAAATAATAAAAAAAACAATTAAAACTTTAAAAAAAGCAAGTAAATTTTAGAAAGTAAATAGAATAAATAAGATGAATTGCATTAAATAATTAAAATAGATGGTATATTGTGAGTATACTTATTGAAACAAGCTAAATAAATTGTTTTAAAAAAGGAAAGATTGGCTGAAAAAGTAAATAACTTTTAATTAATTTTAGAGAAATTAAAATAATCTAAAAATAAAAAAAGAGAGTAATGAAATTGAAATTGAACATTAAATTATTCAAAGATAGATTAAAATTAAACTTTAAATAATAGTAATGAGTAAAATATTAAGATAAAGAAAAATATGGCTATAAAAAGTTGAATAAAACATTAAAAGGAAGTAAATAAAATTATATTAGAAAAGAAAAACTTATATTAAATGAATAAATAAAATAGGATGTAATAATAATCTTTAATCACATCAGATTTTTAATTTTAAATTGACTCTTAATTAATAGGATGATGTATTGCTTTCAGATTTATTTTATCATATAATCAATAAATAATCAATTCACTTTAATTTTGAAACAGATTGTAATATTTACTTTATTATAGACATATATTCATTCATTAATTAATTCAACAAAATAGCTAGTAAAACTTTTATTTTTTTCTATTGATACTTTTCTTATTCATTTATTTATATTCGTTAATAGTGAGTAAAAATTTTTGAATGACTTTAAATAAGAAGAAAATGAAATATTCTATATAGGAAGTAAAAATTTTATGTTATTTGGCACTCTAAAATAAATACTAAATTATTTCATTTGAAATATAGTAAGTATAATCATTGAATGATATCTTATCAGAATATTCTAAAATATATATCTTCAATTTTAAAATAAGCGATTGGTAAATTTTCATTTTAATATTTTGAAATATTCAAATAAAATGACTTAAATAGGAAGAAGTAATAAATGATCAATCTAGTTATCCTCTTGGCTTGATATTTATTATATTTTGTTTTATTAAAAATAAATAATAAATAGACAGTAATTTTTTTAAATAACATCTCATCATCTTAGTAAGACAACAAAATAATAAATAAAATTAAAAAAATAGAATGTAACGATAATATAATACAATTCTAATTCAATAATACAAATTAAAACTTAAAACAGTGGGTAATTTTTTTACTAAATAATATCAAAAGATATTTATTTATTTTCTTTTTTATTTAAATAAGCAAGTAACAAAGAAAAAATAAATCATTTGTTGTTCTAACTTTATAAACCATAATTTAACTATTAATTTTAAACAGAGCGTAACTTACTTTCGTTATAAAATTTATAATAAATATCTCAATATTTTTATTTATTAAAATAGCGAGTAATATTCCTTACTTTATTTATTAAAATATCAAACATATTTCATATTTCTAATAGACTGTAAACTTTTATAATTATTTTTTAAAAGATTTAACATATTTTACTTTACTATATCAATAAGCGGGTAATTTTATCATCTTATAGTAGATCTTCTTCGAATTTTTTTGCATCCTTAATAGAAAGTTATTTTTCTAAATTTTTTAGAATCATCAGATTTTCAATTAACTTTTAAATTTAAAATAGATAGTAATTAATATTTTAGAATGATTTTTGATGAGAAAATAAATACTGAATTTACTTTGATATTCAAAATAGGAAGTAATTAATATTTTTGAATGATTTTTGATGAGAAAATAAATGCTGAATTAACTTTCATATTCAAAATAGCAAGTAATTAATATTTTGAGAAAATAAATTCTGAATTAACTAACTTTCATATTCAAAATAGCAAGTAATTAATTAATATTTTAGAATGATTTTTTGATGAGAAAATAAATGCTGAATAACTAACTTTCATATTCAAAATAGAGGGTAATTAATTAATATTTTAGAATGATTTTTGATGAGAAAATAAATGCTGAGTTAACTAACTTTCATATTCAAATAGATAGTAATTAATATTTTGCAATGATTTTCGATGAGAAAATAAATGCTGAATTAACTTTAATATTCATAATAGTGGGTAATTAATTAATATTTTAGAATGATTTTTGATGAGAAAATAAATTCTGAATTAACTAACTTTCATATTCAAAATAGCTTGTAATTAATTAATATTTTAGAATGATTTTTGATGAGAAAATAAATACTGAATTAACTAAATTTGATATTAAAAATAGCTAGTAATTAATTAATATTTTAGAATGATTTTTGATGATAAAATAAATGCTGAATTAACTAACTTTCATATTCAAAATAGACAGTAATTAATATTTTAAATGATTTTTGATGTTTGTAAATAAATGCTGAATTAACTAACTTTGATATTAAAAATAGATAGTAATTAAAATCTTAGAATGTGTTTTGAAATGAAAACAAAATTTAAATATAAAATAGTGAGTAAAATTGAATAATAATAAAAAATTAAAGAATTAAATGAACTTTTGAAAAACAGATGGTAATTATTATATAGCCAAAGATAAATAAAACATATGGAAAATAATTTTAATTTTGAATATACAGCGAGTAATATTTTAGAAGAATACTTTTGATAGGGAGAGAATCTTATTAAAATATATGAAATAGATAGTAATATTTATAAAATTGAATATATAATATAATGTAGAGTAAGTAAGTGTTAATTTTAATATGAAAACAGTGAGTAAGAGTTATGAAAATAATTGAAAAAATGTAGCTAAGTAACTAACTAACTATTTTAATTCTAAACTAGATTGTAAATATTTGAGTGATTTAAAAAGAATATAAAAATATAAAAAATAATAATAGACTGTAATATTTTAATTAATTTGGATGAAATACAATCAAGAAATGTTTTAATTAAAACAGCTGGTAATTATTAATTAATTCTATTAAGAAACAAGTATATAGTATATGAATATCTATCATCTACTTACTTATAAAATAGAAAGTAAAATTATTTATAAGAAAAGTAAATTTCCTTATAAACCTTTGAATAAAATAAATAGGGTAAAACATATTCAAAGTTTTTATTACAAGCAAGCAAGATTTAATAAAAAAATATTAGAAGGTAATTAATTAACTAATCTTTTTACAAATAAATTTTTATTTTGATTTAATTGAAAAAATTTCTAAAAAATAATAAAATATAAATCATTTTTTTGCTTTTAAAAAGTGATGAGCCAGCCAAATAATATTTGTTAGATTCAGGCAACACAATTTACGAAATCAGAAATGCACTTTCTTTCTTTTTTGTTTATTTGTTTGCTTATTATAAATAAAATAAACACTTGGATTATTATTAACAAATATTAAAAATAATATGAATTTGTGAAATATATTTTTATGTATTCTATATTGATTGTAGCTCCAACTTTTAATTTCTTTTTTTTTAAAAAAAACATGAAAAAAAAATCAATTATTAAGTTTTTACTTTTAAATATTTTTTATTAACCAGAAAGAGAGATAGATAGATAACTTAACTTAGTAAACAATTATATTTAATTTAATTGAAATATTGATTTAAAATTCCATTTTTTTTGTTTTGAAGTAAGAGAACAATTTCATATTGATAATATGTAAATAAATATATAAGTAATGCTTTAAAAAATCAAGATGTTCCTAGTTTTGGAAATTAAAAATTTCCATTCAAACAAAATATATTTGTGATCCAATTTGAAGTTATAATTTAAATAATTGCAAAATTTAACTTCTAACATTTATTCTTATGCAATTAATTTATTTATATGATTCAGTTAATAAAACTCATTAATAGATAAAGTTTATAACCCAATCATTTTAATGGGCAAAGGATGATAAGAACTTAGAAACTTCATAATAAAATTTAACTACAATTGAGGAAATGGCTTCAAGATCATACTATAATTAATTAATTAATAATATTATTAAATTATTAATTAAAATCTATATATTGTATTTGTATGGATATATATTTTGTGTTTTAACTGTTAATAATAATAATAATAATAATAATTTTTTTAATAAGCTATTTATTTATTAACTTACCAAAATAAATATAATATACATATATATAAAAAAATAATAAATCTATCTATCTATCTATATGTAACTATCATATTTTAGGTTAAAAA
Source organism: Tetrahymena thermophila SB210 (assembly GCF_000189635.1). Taxonomy (NCBI): domain Eukaryota; phylum Ciliophora; class Oligohymenophorea; order Hymenostomatida; family Tetrahymenidae; genus Tetrahymena; species Tetrahymena thermophila. The sequence goes on from NW_002476230.1 coordinate 19,171, forward strand.
TATTTAATATTTATTCATTCTTTGTTCACCGCTAACTAATTAATCATCAATAGAAATCCGTTTCAAAGACAACTAATCTTTTTAATTTAAGACACTTGGTTATTACTTTAAATGATTCTGATTCATCAATTTAGTTTTCACTTTTATATTTTTTTAAATTAAAATAAAATACTTAAAAAAATTAAATAGTTTTAGTTTTTTAATTAATTAAAAATTATTATTAAAATTAATAATAAAAAAAAGATTTGCATAATAAATAAGAAAAACAAAATAAATAAGATAAAATAATAAACAAATTAAAAGAGATAGTTAGTTATATTGTTTTAAATTCAAATTTATAATTAAAATTATCACAATTAAAACAAATAAACTGTTAGTTTTTACCCAAGATAAAGTGTCAGATTTGAGAGATAAGTGCAATTTGATAAAGCAGAGCTTAAGCCTTATGCACCTTGATCACTAACTTAATTCTCACTTTTTAAATATTGAAGAAAAAATATATCATTAAATAGTTAATTAGAAGGAAAAAATGAAGAAAAAATATGAAATAATAAGAAACTAATGAATAAATAAATAAATAAATAATAAAAATTAATGTTTAAAAATGAGTTAAATTAAGAAAGATCCAAGAAGAAAAAACACAAGTACATAAAAAGAAAAATATACTAAATTAAAAGCTAATAAACAAATTAAAAGAGTTAGTTATATTGTTCTAACTTCAATTCTATAACTAAAAATATCACAATCGAAAACAAATAAACTGTTTTTACCTAAGTATAAGCGTTAAATTTGAAAGATTAGTGCAAGATGTTAAAGCAGAGCCTAAATTTAATCCACCTTAATCACCGATTTAATTTCTACTTTTTAAATATTGAAGAAAAAATATATAATTTATTAGTTATTTAAAAATATTAAATAATAAGAAATGAATTAATTAATAAATAAATAATAAAAGCAAATGGCAAAAATAAAAAAATGAGCTAAATTAAGAAGAAGAAAAAACAAACGAAGTACAATAAAAAAGAAAAAGAAATCAAATATGAAGCAAATTAAAAGAGTTTTTTTGTTCAAAATTCATTTTTTTTACTAAAAATATTACAATCCAAAACAAATAAACTGTTTTTACCTAAGGTAAAGTGTCAAATTTGATAGATTAGTGCAATTTTCCAAAGCATTACCTAAGCCTGATACACCCTAATCGCCAATTTTATTCTCACTTTTAAAATATTTGAAGAAAAATATTTAAATAATGAATGTTCTATTTAGAGAAGAAAAAATATGAAATAATAAGAAATAAACTAATAAATAAAAGAAGTAAATGTTGAAAATAAAATAACGAGTTAAATAAAAAAATAGTAGAATAAAAATGAAAAAGAAAAATATATCAAATAAAAAGCTAATAAGCAAACTAATTAAAAGAGCTTAATTATTCTAAATTCATTTTTAAAACTAAAAATATCGCAATCCAAAGCAAATAAACTGTTTTTACTTACCTAACATTAAGTGTCAAATTTGAGAGATTAGTGCACTTTGTTAAAATAAAACCTAAGCATGATGCTC
>NW_002476230.1:20830-29869 GCF_000189635.1 Tetrahymena thermophila SB210
TAGAAGGAAAAAATGAAGAAAAAAAAAATGGAATAAAAAGTAAATGAATTAATAAATAAATAAAAAAAAAAGGAAATGTAGAAAATAAAAAAATGAGTTAAAGTAAGAAAGATAAAAGAAGAAAAAACTCAAGTTCTATAAAAAAGTAAATGAATTAAATAAAAAGCTAATTAACAAATTAAAAGAGTTTATTATTTTAAATTCATTTTTATAAAGAAAATATCAAAATCCAAAACAAATAAACTGTTTTTACCCAAGATCAAGTGTTATATTTGAGATATTAGTACAATTTGCTAAAGCAGGACATAAGTTTGATGCACCAATTTAATTCCTACTTTTTAAATATTGAAGAAAAAATAAAAAGTTAATTAAAAACACAAGTAAAATAAAAAAGAAAAATAAATCAAACAAACAAGCAAAAAGCAAATTAAAAGAGTAATATTGTTTTAAATCCATTTTTATAACTAAAAATATAAACAAAATAAATAAACTGTTTTTACCTAAGAAGAAGTGTTAAATCTGATAGATTAGTGCAATTTGCTAAAACAGAAACTAAGCCTGACCAGCCTTAATCACCAATTTAGTTTTTCCTTTTTAAATATTCAAGAAAAAATATTTAGTTAAATAATTTATTTGAAGGAAAAATGAAGAATAAATATGAAATAATATATAAATAAATAATATGTTGAAAATCAATAATAAGTTAAATTAAGAAACATAGAAGAAGAAAAAACACATGTACAACAAAAAAGAAAAAGAAAAATAAATATAATAAAAATGTAGAGCGTTTAAATTCATTTTTATATCTAAAAATATCACTATTCAAAGCAAATAAACTGTTTTTACCTAAGATTAAGTCTCAAATTTAAGAGATTCGTGCAATTTGATAAAGCAGAACCTAAGTCTGATGCGCCTTAATCAGAAATTTAATTGAAACTTTTGAAACATTGAAGAAAAATAAATAAATAATTAATTAGTTATTTAGAAGGAAAAAATGAAGAAAAAATATGAAATAATAAGTAAGTAATGAATAAATAAATAATAAAAGCAAATGCTGAAAATAAAAAAATGATTTAAATTAAGAAAGATAAAATAATTAAAATTGCATGTACAATAAAAAAGAAAAAGAAATCAAATAAAAAGCTAATAAGCAAATTAAAAGAGATAGTTATTTTGTCCTAAATTCATTTTTATAGCTAAAAATATCACAATCCAAAACAAAAAATATCTTTTTACAAAAGATCAAGTACTAAATTTGAGAGATTAGTGCAATTTGCTAAAGCAGAACTTAAACCTGATACACCTTAATCACCAATTTAATTCTCACTTTTTAATTATTGAAGAAAAAATATTTGGTTAATTATTAATTTAGAAGGGAAAAATGAAGAAAATATATGAAATAATAAGTAATAAATAAATAAATAATAAAAGCAAAAGTTGAAAATAAAAAAATGAGTTAAATTAAGAAAGATAAAAAAGAAAAAAACAAGTACAATAAAAAATAAAAATAAATTAAATAAAATAAAATAAAAAGTCAATAAACAAATATATTGTTTTAAATTAAATTTTATTACTAAAAATATCTCAATCTAAAACAAATAAAGTGTTTTTACCCAATATAAAGAGTCAAATTTGAGAGATTAGTGCACTTTGCTAAAGCAAAACCTAAACCTGATGCACCTTAATCACCAATTTAATTCTCACTTTTGAAATATTGAAGAAAAAATAAAATTAATCAGTGATTAAGAAAGAAAAAATGTGAAATAGTATAAATTAATAAAAAATAAAAGCAAATGTTGGAAATTAAAAAAAATAAATTTATGTAAGATTGAAAAAAAAAACACAAGTACAATAAAAAAATAATTTGAATAAAAAGCTAATAAACAAATTAAAAGAATTATATTGCTCTAAATTCAAATTTATAACTAAAAATATAACAATCCAAAACAAATAAATTGTTTTTACAAAAGAAGAAGTGTTAAATTTGAGAGATTTACACAATTTGCTAAAGAAGAACTTAAGCTAGATGTGCCTTAATCACCGATTTAATTCCTACTTTTTAAGTATTGAAGAAAAATATATAAATACTTATTTATTTAGAAGGAAAAAGAAAAAATATGAAATAATATCTATGTAATTAATTCATTTATTTATAAATAATAAAAGTAAATTTGAAAATAAAAAAATGACTTAAATTAACAAAAATATTACAAAACATAAGTACAAAATAAAATAAAATGCTAATAAACAAATTAAAAGATTTTTATTGCTTTTAATTCATTTTTATAACTAAAAATATCACAATCGAAAATAAATAAACTTTTATTAAGTAAAAGTTTTAAAACGAAAAAAAGAATAAAAAATAATCAAAAAATTAAAAGTGAATATTAAGATTAAATAACAAAAAAAGCATTAGTATAAATAAAATGAATAAATATTTCTGATAATTTTGATTTGAAAAATAATATTTTAAATAAATTGAAAATAACTTATGTATATGGATGATATTAATAATATGAACAATATTTATAAATTTAATATACCTCAAATCAATATGGAGAACCTAATGAGATTAGAGTGAAGAATTTAAAAACTTTTTATATTAATAAAAATAAATTTAAAGTATTTTAACAAAAAAATAATTAATTACTTCTTCTAATTTTTTGTAATATTTAATCTATTATATCATTTATTTTTTTTTTCCAAAATATTGAATGGCAATTTATGGAAATTTAATTAATTAATTATAAGTGGATAAAAAGAACAAATAAATAATATGAATATACAAATTTGCTTTTCGTAATAGAAATCACAAAAAATTTAGGATAAAATTCATTAATAAATCTTAATATTTTTAATTAAAATGTGTACTTAAAAATATAGTTGGAACCAGAGATTAGATATTAAGGATAATTGTAATGCAAACTCACTAGTATAAATAAATTATTAAAAATTAAATTCAGCGTCCATGTATTTAAAATAAAAACTAGCTTTCATTTATTACAAAATATCCAAATTTATTTAAAAATGTATAAAATTTATAAACATATATTTATTTATATGTATATATATTTGCTAAATAATTTCTATGTCATTTTATAAAGAACTATCCATTTTATTTATTGTATTCATTATTTATAATGTTTTTCACTAAGTTAGATTATGTTATTTAATCACATTCAATTAAATTTACTAAAAATATACATTTTATTTTTTAGTCATAAAAAAAATGTTATTTTAATTTTAATTAATTAGTGTATTTAAGTCCTTCAAAAATTTATCAATATCTTAATTATATAAATAAATATATTAATTTTATTTTATAATCTTATTAATTTTACTTTTATTTCTTATTTTTTTAATTGATCTCTTAATATTTTTTCGAATTATTCTTTTGATTGGGAAATCTGATTGTTTCTATTAGTTTTTATATATTAAATGTATATTTATCAAACAATTTGTTTTAAATATATTTAATAAAATCATTTTTTTCTATATTAAAATTATTATTTTAAATTTATTTATAAATAAAAAAATTTATTTTGAATAAAATAGCTAATCACTAAGTGAAAAGCGTAAATCAACAAAATAATCAATTTTTTCAAAATTTCTTGCTTTATCAATCGATAAATTAAGTTTTTACAATAAATATAGTGCCAAACTTGTGATATTCTTGCACTACGCTATTCCTGTGCCTAAATCTTTTGCACCCTCATCACCAATACTATTATTGCTTTAAATATAAGAATAAATAATGAATTAAGAAAATAAATTTGGAGGAGAAAGGATTGTAAAAAAAAGATTGTTGCTTTTGTTAGTATGTTCGTTTGTTTTTGAAGGAGTAAGTAACTCAGTATGTAAGTAAGTAAGTAATTAAGTTAACAAATTGATTATTTTTTAGTTGAGGAGTAAGTAAGTTATTAAAAAAGCAATCTAATAAAAAAATAAATAAATAACTAACTAACTAACTCTAACTTGCTTACTAACGAAGTGACTTAATTAGCTAATCACTAAGTGAAAAGCGTAAATCAACAAAATAATCAATTTTTTCAAAATTTCTTGCTTTATCAATCGATAAATTAAGTTTTTACCTTAAATCAAGTGTCAAACTTGTGATATTCTTGCACTACGCTATTCCTGTGCCTAAATCTTTTGCACCCTCATCACCAATACTATTATTGCTTTAAATATAAGAATAAGTAATGAATTAAGAAAATAAATTTGGAGGAGAAAGGATTGTAAAAAAAGATTGTTGCTTTTGTTAGTATGTTCGTTTGTTTTTGAAGGAGTAAGTAACTCAGTATGTAAGTAAGTAAGTAATTAAGTTAACAAATTGATTATTTTTTAGTTGAGGAGTAAGTAAGTTATCAAAAAAGAAATCTAATAAAAAAATAAATAAATAACTAACTAACTAACTAACTAACTCTAACTTGCTTACTAACGAAGTGACTTAATTAGCTAATCACTAAGTGAAAAGCGTAAATCAACAAAATAATCAATTTTTTCAAAATTTCTTGCTTTATCAATCGATAAATTAAGTTTTTACCTTAAATTAAGTGTCAAACTTGTGATATTCTTGCACTACGCTATTCCTGTGCCTAAATCTTTTGCACCCTATGCACCAATACTATTTGACCTTTAAATATAAGAATAAATAATGAATTAAGAAAATAAATTTGGAGGAGAAAGGATTGTAAAAAATGATTGCTGCTTTGTTAGTATGTTCGTTTGTTTTTGAAGGAGTAAGTAACTCAGTATGTAAGTAAGTAAGTAATTAAGTAATTAAGTTAACAAATTGATTATTTTTTAGTTGAGGAGTATGTAAGTTATTAAAAAAGCAATCTAATAAAAAAATAAATAAATAACTAACTAACTAACTCTAACTTGCTTACTAACGAAGTGACTTAATTAGCTAATCACTAAGTGAAAAGCGTAAATCAACAAAATAATCAATTTTTTCAAAATTTCTTGCTTTATCAATCGATAAATTAAGTTTTTACCTTAAATTAAGTGTCAAACTTGTGATATTCTTGCACTACGCTATTCCTGTGCCTAAATCTTTTGCACCCTATGCACCAATACTATTTGACCTTTAAATATAAGAATAAATAATGAATTAAGAAAATAAATTTGGAGGAGAAAGGATTGTAAAAAAGATTGTTGCTTTTGTTAGTATGTTCGTTTGTTTTTGAAGGAGTAAGTAACTCAGTATGTAAGTAAGTAAGTAAGTAAGTAAGTAAGTAAGTAAGTAAGTAAGTAAGTAAGTAAGTAATTAAGTAATTAAGTAATTAAGTTAACAAATTGATTATTTTTTAGTTGAGGAGTAAGTAAGTTATTAAAAAAGCAATCTAATAAAAAAATAAATAAATAACTAACTCTAACTTGCTTACTAACGAAGTGACTTAATTAGCTAATCACTAAGTGAAAAGCGTAAATCAACAAAATAATCAATTTTTTCAAAATTTCTTGCTTTATCAATCGATAAATTAAGTTTTTACTCTAAATCAAGTGTCAAACTTGTGATATTCTTGCACTACGCTATTCCTGTGCCTAAATCTTTTGCACCCTATGCACCAATACTATTTCACCTTTAAATATAAGAATAAATAATGAATTAAGAAAATAAATTTGGAGGAGAAAGGATTGTAAAAAAAGATTGTTGCTTTTGTTAGTATGTTCGCTTGTTTTTGAAGGAGTAAGTAACTCAGTATTTAAGTAAGTAAATAAGTTAACAAATTGATTGTTTTCTTTTGAGGAGTATAAAAAAAAAATATTGTTGCTTTTGTTAGTTTTTTAATTTGTTTTTGAAGGATTAAAAATAATTAAAACCATTAAATTAATAATTCTTAATTTATTTGCTATATAAGTGGCATTAATGTAAAAATTAAAAAATACTTAATTCTATTAAATAGATATAAATAATTTATAATGAATTTATAAATAAATCTTAATAGAAAATAAGTAATTTTATAGATATTTAACTTTCATGAACAATTCACTGGTTAACAAAAAAAATTAATAATAAATTTTATGAATTATACTCAATTATCAGAATGAATTATACTTTTAAATTCATTTAGTCTTTAATTTTTATTTTAAACTTTAATTTTTTATTAATTTAAAAAAAAATAATCATTTTTTATATATTGCTAATCCAGGTATTTAAATTTGAAGAATATGTAGCCTTATTGCTTTTTTTATTTAAATTTATCAAAATCTATCAGATCTACTTGTGATTTTATTAAAAAGATAGACCTTTTAATTTTTTATGAAAAACTAATTTTTTTGCTTTAAAAAGTGTTAAATTGATCATTAATAAAATATTAAAAACCTAAATTAAAACGAAAATATTACAGTAAATATATTTCGACAATATTGTAATTTTAAGCTTTGCTCAAATCCTTTATAGATCTAATTTCTATAGTCGTATTTTGCTCTATTTTTTTATCATTTTGCACCAAAAGAGTTTTTTGCACGATTTGTTTCATTTCTTTTGAATTAGTTAAGAATTTTGTATCGCTTTATTCAACAATATCATACAGAGATGCTCTTTAACCACTATCAGAAACAACAAGAAGGTTAATAAATTTATAAATTTCTGAATTTTTGTTAATTTTAATCTTAGATTTTTCGAAAGGCTTATCTAACTGCTTTTTTGTCATTAATAAGAAAGTAAAAGGTGCATTTTTCTTCAGATCTTAATAATTATCTAAGAAAGCTAGTAATAATCCTACTGAATACGAATCCGACTAAAATAAAAAAATTTATTTAAAATTAACATTTTAATAAAAAAAATTACTTTCTTTGAATAAATCTTAAGTTCATTATCCTATTTATTTAGTATTTCAGGTGCTGAATATCCGAAATTACCTATGCTCTATATATAAAGTTATTTTTAACATTTAAATATATAAAATTAAAAATCTACTTCTATAGCTTGAATTGAATCTTTATTATCTGGAATCTAAGCAGATAAGCCGAAATCACCTTAAAATTAAAAGATAATGAAAAATAATTTATGCATAAAAATAGTTTACATAATTTTATTTCTGGTTATTTTCCATCTAAATAAACCAAAAAATTTTCTGGTTTAATATCTCTATGAATGATATTAAATGAGTGAATATAATTAACAGAATCTATAATTTAGATCGCTATTTAATATTTATCATCGTCGTTAAATTATCCATCTTTGTTTTATCTATCAAGATATTCATCTAACGAACCTTTTACAAAATAAAAAGTAAAATGTAATCAAATATATTTTTTAAATATCATTTTTATATTAAAAATCTTTCAAAATAATGAAAGTATAATAATTATTTTCGTTAAAAATAATTCTTTTTACAATTTATAAATTAAATTTTTATTTTTTTTAAATTTAAAAAACAAATTAAATTCTTTTTTATAAAAAAATATATTTATTCATTTGTTTATTTATTAAAAATTGGGTTTTATATGATAAAAATATCTTCATAAGTAGTTAATTGAAACCTAAATTAAAATAAATATTAAGAATTTAATAAATTACATGAGCATTTTTCTAATTCAAAGACTGAGTATCTATCAGGTCCTATTTTATTCTCTATTATATAGCTATCATAAAGCTATACCACTAGTGGCTCTTTTAATTTCTACATAATACTAATTTCATTTTAGATATGTTATTCATCTTCTATTTTTTGTATTTTTAACACTATTTCTTTTTTATCAAGTTTAGCTTTTTTAGTAGCTAATACCATTCCAAAGCTTCCAAAGCTTAGAATTTGAAAATTATTCGTATATTTTTTATTTTCATAGAGACTTTTCAGCAGATTAGATAATACTTCCACTTTTGTAAATTGTGCTTGAAAATCTTTTTGTTTAATTTTGTCATTGGTGTTCTCTAGAATAAACTTAGCATACTCGTCGAATTAACTTTGCTTTAAATTAATTATTTTTTTATTTACATTTAATTTATAACTTTTTATAATAATTTAAGCTAAAAATAATTACCGTTTGTTTTTGCAGTTGATTAATTTTTTCAAATATTTACTGTGCCTATCTAGGTATTTATTCCTTTTATTATATTACAAATAAAATTATTTTTTGAATTCAAATATTCAAAAAATAAAATCAATTTTTTTTATTTTGAGAGATTAATGTAATAAAAAATTTATTATGAAATAAAACTTCTTTTTTTATTAACTATTGAGGAAAATAACAATTTATTTACATCAATAATAAAAGAAATAATAAGTTTATTTTTTCATTTTTATAAATTTTATTTGATAGTTTAAAAATGATGTGTTTTTTTATTTAAAAATAAAAAATTTTGTTGCATATAAGCTATTCTTATTCTTATTAAACTCTTAACATTATTTTTATGTTATCCGATTTGTTAGGAAAAGATAAAATATATTGTTTTAAATTCTTTTTAATAAAATTTTTAAGAGTTTAAATAAAATTTAATTTCTTTTAGGAAACATTTAAAATTAGCTTATTAAATAAGCTTAAATTTTGAGTAATAAATTAATTTTGAAATAATATATTACCTCTAGTATCATAGAAGTCAATACAAATTTCAATGGTTAACCATGCATTTCGATGAGCTAAGATAGTAATTCTCCTGCTGTAGTCCTATCTAAATACCAAGGTTTTAAGCATATTTTAGCTATTTTGTAAATATTAGAATTCTTATCTATCTAATACTTTTCTTTAGGTATTTCTTCTCCTTTGAATAGATAATATTTTATGTTGGTATCTATCCAATTCTCATTTAGAGTCTTGAGATTATCAAGCTCTAATAAAATGAGTCCTAGTGAAAAGAGATCTGACTATTTAATGTAAATAAACTTTAAAAAATAATATAACACTATTATTAAAAACCTGAATTCTAGATTGTCCTGCTTCCACTTCTGGAGCAAAATATGCATCAGTTCCTTTCTGAAAATTATAAAAAATATTGAAACCAATTAAAATAATAATTAATTTTTTAACCTTAGACATGAAGCTTTTTGATTTAGACACAGCTGATGCAAAGCCAAGATCACCTGAATT
>NW_002476229.1:0-61414 GCF_000189635.1 Tetrahymena thermophila SB210
TTTACCTAAGATTAAGTGGCCAAATTTGAGAGATTAATGCAATTTGCTAAAGCAGAACCTAAGCCTGATGCACCAATTGCACCAATTTAATTGTAACTTTTTAAATATTGAAAAAAATATATATCATTTAATAGTTAATTAGAAGGAAAAAATGAAGAAAAAATATGAAATAATAAGAAATAAATAATAAAAGCAAAAGTTGAAAATAAAATGATGAGCTAAATTAACAAAGAAAGAACAAAAAAAAAGCAAGCACAATAAAAAGAAAAAGAAAAAAGTGTTTTATTGTTTTTAATTAGTTTTTATAATTAAAAATATCACAATCCAAAACAAATAAACTATTTTTACCCAAGGTCAAGTGTCAAATTTGAAAGATTAGTGCAATTTGCTAAAGCAGAACCTAAGCCTGATGCACCTTCATCACCAATTTAATTTTCACTTTTTAAATATTGAAGAAAAAATATATCATTAAATAGTTAATTAGAAGGAAAAAATGAAGAAAAAATATGAAATAATAAGAAATAAATAATAAAAGCAAAAGTTGAAAATAAAATGATGAGCTAAATTAACTAAGAAAGAACAAAAAAAAAAGCAAGCACAATAAAAAGAAAAAGAAAAAAGTGCTTTATTGTTTTTAATTAGTTTTTATAATTAAAAATATCACAATCCAAAACAAATAAACTGTTTTTACCTAAGATTAAGTGTCAAATTTGAGAGATTAATGCAATTTGCTAAAGCAGAACCTAACCCTGATGCACCAATTGCACCAATTTAATTTTCACTTTTTAAATATTGAAGAAAAAATATATCATTAAATAGTTAATTAGAAGGAAAAAATGAAGAAAAAATATAACATTAAATAGAGTAAGTTACTAAAAAAATTTACAAAAAGTGAGTTTTTTATATGCCAGTTTTTCATTTTATAAAATAAAAATTTTAAATATTTTTTATGAATTTTTTTCCATCCTAGGTTTTCAAAATTTATTTTTTTCAAAAGAAATATATGCTATTCTTTCTAAAAATTAGCTTAATTTATAATTTTATAAAGATACAAATTAAATAGGTATTTCACTCTAGTTCATTAGGAGGAAAAAATGAAGAAAAAATATGAAATTATAAGATTAGTTAAAAATTAATAAAATTAACAAAGAATGAAAAAATAAGAAATCATAAAAAAAAGAAAAAGGAAAACAAATCAAATCAAATCAAATAAATTAAAAGAACTTTAATGTTTTAAATTAACTTTTATAATTAAAAATATTAAAATGTAAAACAAATAAATAACTTATATTAAGTGTAAGTTTTAATAGCAAAAAATGAAGAAAATATATCAAATAATAAAAAATGAATAATAAATAAATATGAAAATTAAGTTAAAATATTAAAAATTTTAGTTTTAATAAAAATCAATAAATAATGATGAATTCTATAATAAAAATGATTTATTTAAATAAATTGAAATTAAATAAAAAATATTAATAATAATAAAAGTAATTTTTTTAATTAAATATACTTCAGATTAATATGGAGAACCTAATGAGATAAAAGTGAAGAGCTTTTAAACTTTTTTTATTAATTTATATAAATTTAAAGGATATTAATAAAAAAATTAATAATTACTTGTTCTAAATTATAATATTTTTTAATCTATTATATCATTTATTTTTTTTTTTCAAAAATATTGAATAGCAATTTATGAAATTTAATTAATTAATTAATTAATAATAAATGGTTAAAAAGAACAAATAAATATAATATTTAATTAATTATCAAATATTAATTTATATATTTGGTTTTATGGAGAGATATCTAAGAAAATTAATTTAACATTCACTATTTAAACTTAATATACTATTTCATAATAAGTGACATCCAAATGACGGAATTTTTGAATAGCATCATGTTGCTATATAACCAAATATATTGCCTAACTGTAGTAAATATAATCAAAATTATGTTCAAATAAAAATGTTTTTTTTGAAATTTATTATATTGATTGAATTCCATATTAAATTTATATTGAAATAATCAACGCTATTAGGGAATAACTGAAATCTAGGTAGGATATTTATTCATTTATTAATACATTATTTTTTTAAGTGAAGTTAGAGATTAAAGAAATAACTAAATTTACTTACTGTAAGTAAAATAAAATTATTAGATTTTTTAATTAAATAAATGAATCAATAAATCAGTGTTTATCTAATTATTCAATGATTCTTGTATTAAATTACATTGATTGATAAATTAATTGATTGTTTGATATTTAAGATATTTTTCAAATTATTTATTAGTATTAAACAAATTTGTTTGTCTTTTGTTTATTAATTAATTAATTAATAAATATTTTTTGATACATTCATATATTTATTCATAATATTGATAAATAGATAAACACATTAATATATTCATATCTACATAGCAAATAGATTACTAATTTTGCAAATCAACATAACAAATGTCTATAATTGAAAGAAAGTCAGAGCAGTTTTCGCCCTACAAAAATCAAAAATCATAAGTTAACAAGATTCTGCACCACGTTGATTTGGAATAAAGAAACAGGAATAATAGTTTTGATGGCTAGATAAGATTTAGATAAAAGATGATGCCTTTACAATCTAACGGAAACTCTCCAAAATAGCACGTTTTTTAGAGTAGTCCGAAATTTTAAGAAAATGACAGTTCGCTGCTTAAATAATTTTCCAATTATAGCAATTCGTTAAGTAATTTAGTGATTAATAAAAGTACAGGGGATGCCAGTGGGATTCAATCTTCTTCAAGCAATCCGAATGGGATGAATAGATTTAATAATTTTTAATCTTTTTCTCCTTTGCAGAGAGACAATCTGCAGGAAGATTATCTATTGAAGAACTCAATTATCAAGTAGCCGAACCAGGTTTACTAATAAAACATATTTAGCGTTTCTAAATACACTCCTGAAAAAAGAGGCCTTTCATAGAGTCCTTCTCCGTTTAAAATTAGTGATTTGCAAACAACTCAATTTAATGTAAATTAGTAGAGCTTAGATGTTAAAAATTCAAGAGCTTATCTAAAAGCTATGAAAGCACTTTAAAATAAAGTAAAAGAAGTTGAAAATTTGAAATAAGGCGAAATTGAAGTTCTAAAGCAAACTTTACAAGAAAAAGAAGAAATTATTAAAAAAATTAATGAGCAATTAAACGAGCTAAAAGTTGCTAGCGATAAAATGGAAAAGAAATTAATAAAAGACACTGATATTTTTACTAAACTAGAAAGTAATTTGAAAGAAAAACTTAAAACTGTTGAAAAAGAAAATGACGATTACATCCAACATTGCAATTTTTACAAGTCAGAAATTGAGTCCCTAAAAGAAAAAATAGGTCAAGTTGAATCATTATCTAAAAAGGAAGTTAAAGGCTTACTAAAAGAAAAGTCATAATTAAAGGATTAAATACACTTAGCAAATCAAGAGGAGTAGATTTACAAACAACAAATCAAAGACCTTTAATTGCAAAATAAAAACTTGATCTAAAACATGGAGTCTTTGGAATTAAGATATCGTCATATGGAGTAATCATATAAGAACCAAATAAATAGCAGTGAATCAGATTTAAATAATTCCCTTAAGCAACTGCAACTCTAACTGCTAGAAAAAGACGATTAAATCAGGCGTTTAAAATAAGATAACATCACTCTCAACTCAGATATAGAAATTACCAGGTAAACTAAACTTATAAATAAAATCTATGTATGTATTTATTTACTTCCAGATAGAAAGACATATAACTAAATAAATACAGAGTTAAAGAAAAATAGATATATATATAGAATAAGGAATACGAGAGATAAAGTAATAGAATGATATAAAGATATTTTGGTATGATTTAAAGAAAGAAAGATAGATATTTATGGATAATATATAGAGAGTTAGATAAAGAGACAGATAAATAAATATATATATATATATATACATAGATAGATAGATACAGAATGAATTTTAAATGAGAGAAATAAATAGAGAAAGATTTTTAATATAAATAGATCTAGATAAGGAAGAGATATAAATAAATATATTTAAATGCATAAATTGATAAAGAATTTAATAAATTAGGAGAAATTTGTTTTCTATTAAATTTTTTAAAAAGGAATTTACATTTTTCAATGTTTTTAAATTATTTTTATTTTTGGTTTTTATGATGAGAACAGAAAAATATGTTTTTAGAAGAAATAATAAAATATTTTTAAAAAATAGATAAAAATATGATGAGGTTTGTTCACAATTTGAAGATGAAAAAAGAAAAAATTAACATTTAGAAGAAGAAAATAGATAGCTGAGTGAGAAAATTTAAGAAATAATTCGTGACAATGAAAATATGAGGAGTTTCTGCTAGGCAACAAGGGAAATGAATAATAAGCTTTTAAATTCTTTTTCTACTAGCAGATTAAATGAAACATAGTAAAATTAAATATTTTTTAAGAGTGGAAATTAGAATTAGCATTCATTTTCTCAGTCTGGCAACTTCTAAGCCAGTCAAAGCTTAAGCGAAACTGCAAATAATTAAAATATAATTCTCATTTAAGATGATTTGCAACAATAGCAACAGCTACAACAATAAAATTAAAATAGAAATTCTTCTACAAACTTACTTTAAACAATATCAAATGTAGCATCTGCACTTCCTCCTTCTCAGAAGCAAATTCAAATAATTGAAAATATTGAACCAAATTAATACAAAAATATAGAATCTATTCTAAAGAAAGACAAGTATTACATCAACCAAGGACTTACCTATGCTAACTAAGCTGCTAAAAAGAATGATAAAAATTAATTTAATATGTAAAAAGAAGAACCCATAGAAGATAATTAAGAATAAAAGCAATACAAATATTCTCAATCGAATGTATTGAACTCTTAAAATTCGCTAAAGCACATTTAATCAACATAAATATCCAACCAGCAAAGGTCTCAATATGAAGAAAATACTAAAAGTCTTCAACGACAAGGCAGTATGAATTAAAGAGAATCAAATAGAATTCAAAGAACACTCAATTTTAGTGATTAAAAGCATAAAAATAGCCAAGAAACCTTCAGGACTGCAGCTTAGCTGTAAAATTTTTTATTTATATCTCAACTCTATAAAATTATATTTTAATCTAAATAGCAGCTAATATTATCAAGAAAACAACAATAACCAATAGCTCAAATCGAGATATGAGTACGAACAGGTTATACAAGCTGTTCTAGACACAGAAAAAAATTTAGTAGAACTTAATCACACATACTAAAAACTAGCCGAAGACATATATGTAATTTAATAAATAATGCATTTTGCGATTTTATTTATTTTTGCATTCGCTTTTTTCCTATTGAAGCATTTTTTGCTTTTTATTTATTTATTTATTTGAATTTTTAGAAATAATTTTATTAATAAATTAATTGATTTTATGTTTAAAGAACTTTGAAGGCGATGAAATATATATTACAGTACTTAAAAAGAAAATGCTTGATTTGAAAGAGAAAATATCTATAAAATAAGAATTCTTAGAAGAAATGAAAACAAGAGAAAATATTTTGGCTTAAAGCATCTTAACTAACATTTGAAAAAATGTTACCTACCCACCCACCTACTTACCTATTTTTCCAATTTTTTATTTTAGAGTTTAAATGAAATAATTAAAATAAAATATTTATTTATTAATTAATTAATTAATGAATAAAATTAAAATTAATAGATAAATAAGCACACACAAAAAATTAATATCAATAATTAAATTATATTTAATATAAATAATTATATAAACTTATAAATCTAATTGTTGTTTATAATCTTTTATATAACAGTATATTATCAATCTAAATCGACTTTATAAATAAAATACCAAACTATGTTTTTATTTTACCAACTAAAATTTTAATTAAATTATTATTAAGTAATTTAGTGCTTGTATTAAAAACACTGATATGAATATATAAAATTATTTATTCATCAATAATTTACTCTTAAATTTATTTTTATAACTTTTTTATAGATTCTTGAATAATTTATTTATTTATTTTTTATTTGTTTATTTATTTATTTACATTTAAAAATTAAAATGTTTATATATTTAAAGCGCATATTGCTTTAGTTGTTTGTTAGTTTTTTAATTTATATTTAAAAAAAGAATATTTATTTTGTGATTCTATCATTTTTTCATTTTCCATTGAACTAATTTGTTAATTTCGCTTTTAATAAAAATAATTATTTTTAGTATTTTTAAATAAATTAATAAACGAATGAAAATATTTTTTACTTGTTTATGTTTTCAATTCTTAAGAGACTTTTTATTTTTGTGTGCAAATCACCCTTTTTAAGTTTTAACACTTTTTTTTGGATTTTTTTGCTTTCTTCGTAGAAATTATCAAGCTGAGCTTCTGTGGCTGATGGGATTGAGTCGTCGTTGGATGAATATTCGTCATGGAAGTAGCCTTCGTTTTTTTTATTTTTACTTTAGGGGTTTTCTGATCCTTTCTAGCTTTGCTGTTAGGTGGCTGGACGAGTTGTTTAGTTTCTTTTAATTGCAAGTATTTATGCTTGTTCAATTTCGTATTTGTAGATTTATTAATGCTAAAAATATTTATCTTCATCAAATTTATAAACATTTTCAAGTATTCCTTCCTTAGATTTTTATTTTTTATTAATTTCATTTTATTTAGCATACAATCTTGATTGCTGCGAGACATTATTATTTGGATTGTATTTTTTATCACTCCTAAATGCAAAACTAGTGTTGCTTGAATACTTTTAGAATTATGAAGGTGTATCAAAATTATTATTTTGGGCTTAATTTAAATTTGAATATAAAAGAACACCTGATGGAGACTAAGCTGGCGTTTAATCGTTTCTTAAATTTTATCTATCAGTTAGCATTGCTCCGCTGCTGCTGCTGCCGCCAGGTGGAGCACTTGTTTTGAAAGTGGTTGAAAGGGAGCTTAAAGATTTGTTGTGAATGCTACTAACGCTGAATTTTTATGGACTTGATTACTGAAATTAATCTATTTATTTTTGATTTTTAAGGTATTATTATATTCGGTCAGTATTACTATTTTATTGATTATCTTTTAAATTTGATAGAAATATTTAATATTAAATCTTTTCCATTGAAATTTGGCTTCCATTATTTATTTCTGAATTTGAATGTCTATGTTGGAATGATATGTGACTTTATCTATCAGTTGTCTGTGGTAAGTTAGCCAGCGAGTTGATGCTATTCAGATCTATTTAGTTTACTTTACTTGCTCTTTTTTATTCTGGGATATTCTGCTACAAATGAAGTGTGGTGAATGAGCTCAGTGATTGTTTAGATTACATAGGATTCATTGTGCTCACACTTGCTATTTAATTTTAAAAGCTGCTTGGTATTGTCACTGTTTCTATGTTAATGGAGCTGTCATTCTAATTATTTTGTTGCTACTGCTAAATTGAAATGGAATTAGCCTTTCTTTTCTGAGTTTCATTAAAATTACTAGAAATAACTTTATTTGTTGAACTCTTTTAGCGACTATCTAATTATCTGATGTAAGGAGAATTTTCTTAGCTAAAGTAATTGCCGTACTCCGCAATGCATGGTATAGGAATTCCGTTTTTATCACTTGAATTATATTTTCCACTTAACTTTGGCTACTGATTAGGTCTTCTTTTCTATTCAAGGTGACTGAATCTGCTTAAGGATTTGCTATCGTTGGTCTGCACGTAATCATTAAACTAACTGATTTCATTATTATTGTTTCTGCTTGTTTTTGCTTCTTTATTATAATTGCTAGAAAAGTTCTTCCTAAAAGGTGATGTTGAATTGTTTTTATAGTAATTTTTTGTTGTTTAGCTTTACATTACTTCTTACGCTGGATTAATGTAAACTGATGGATCTTAGCTATCGATATATTATAATTAAAGATTTAAATTCTAATCATTCATTTAGTTGCTATTGAGCATACTAAAGCCACTCTAATTTTAATTTATCGAAGCCAGCTATTTCTTAGCTTTTTGAATATTCTTTTCTTGCAGCAATTTATTAATTCTTTTCTATTGCTGAATTTCTGATAAATAATTTTTAGCCATTTCAGGAAGGGCTTTTCTAATAATAACTTTGTCAGCCTTAATGTCTTCAATGATTTTATTTTTATTCATATTGCTTTTCTTCATTTATTGTTCAAGATTGTTGCTCTTTCTCTCAAACATAATCCTAATATCTTTCAGTTTTTTCATTAATTTAAAAGGCTTTGAAGCGTAGTGAAGATCCGATTCAGAGCAGATCTTGCACTTCTTCAATAGATCGATGAATTCAGATTTTTTCTTCTTTTGTTAATCCAAATGCGGTTGCTGCTTCTATTGCTAATTAGCAAAATCCTCCTAGATTAAATCAAGATCAATAGCATATTCGTTTTAAGCCTTCTTCATCTCATAATCGAGATATTCCTTTTGAATATCTAAGAGAGTGTTATGAAAATTAAGTTAAGATTAAGACTGATTTTTAATCTATGTCTAAGCAACTTTGATATCTGCTTTGTGCTTCCTCAAATTAGTCTTTTGCAAGCTGAGCAAATTGTCTTCTCCTTCTCTCTTTTTAAACTAATTTCCATATTAACCACTCATTTAATTCTTAAGAAGCTTTTATCTAGCAGAAATTTAACTATCACCATTTTCAACTTAATTTTATTTACTTGAAAAATCAGATTAAACAGTTTAAAGATTCTCCTTTTTGCTCTAAGAATCCGTCACACTCTAAAAATCATGATCCACAGATCTTATATCTATAACATCTTCATCAATCAATTGTTTAGTCTCTTGAATAAGTTTCTAACGCAAGATGGAGAGCTTCTTCATAATCTTTAACAAATAAATTAATAACAAAAGTCAGCAAAAAGTAGATAGATAGATAGATTAATAGATTTAACTAATAATTATTAATTGCAATATCGTTTAAATGAAAGTAAGTATTATTAGTTAATTAAATAATTAATATTATCACTGAATATGATTACAAAGATATTGTTTTCCTTTTCAAATTGAGGTTGAAATACCAAAACAATTTCTTTTAATTAAATTTTTGCAATTTTTTAGTTATTAAAATCAGTGATTGAATATATATATCCTGTCCACCAATCATTAAAATAATCTCTTCTTTTCGCAATAAATTTTTTTTACTAGTGTGTGTGATAATTTTATATTTTTAGCTGATTATGACTAATAAATGTAAATATTTACCATTCAAATTATTTTTAATCTTATTTATATCATTAATAATCTAATTGTTTTAAACAAAAATTATTCACAAAAACTAAACCTAGTTAATTACATATTTTTAATTAAAACCTCATAAAAACATTATATCCTCTAATATTTATTTGCAAGTAATATATATATTCATCTTATTAAATAAATCAATATGAGTTTACAATCAATCTTTCTTTTATTTAAACATTTTCAAATTATATTTTTAATTTTTATTCACTTTAATTCAATAAAAAAATATATTCTTTAAAAAGTTTTAATTAGCATTGTGAATTTAATTTTATTTACTAAAATTTTTTACAACGAACTCATTAGTTTAATTTTTAGAATTAATTGAGTAAACACAAAAAGAATACAAAAATGCAGTATATATTAATATTAGCAGGATTACTTTCAGAATAAAATAAGAATTCTTTGAAATAAGAATTTTTATGAAATTTCATTCTTTAAAAATAAATTTCATTAAATTGTTTTTTAATGTTAATTAATTAATATAAAAATATTTTTTTAATGTTGGAGATAAATTAATTTGAGAATAATTTTTAAAAAATGATTTACAAGACTTAGAAATTAAAAATTTGATTAAATATTGATTAAAATTAAAATGTGAATAGAAAGATATAAATAGCTGTTAGAAAAATTTCTAACAACATATTTTAGAATTACAAATAATTTAAAATTTTTAGAGACCAAATTTCAATAAATAAATAAAAAATAATATTTGTTTTGATAGAATTTGATAATAGTAGAGTGATAATTAATTAAAGGAATATATAGATATATAGATAGGATCGATATATAGATAGAGTTATTAAAATTTGTATTAATAAATGATAACTGAACAGACGACCAATTAAGTAGAAAGTAAATTAAAATGTCTAAAGGTGCTCTTTATTAATTTTTTTTTTTAATTTAGAGAGGTCTCCTATATTTAGTATTACAATTGAAATTGCTGAGGAGAAACACCATCTGCATATTTTTAAATATGATACTCCTTCTCAAATAGCTTATAGATTTTGCATTCAGAATAATTGGGATTTGGCATGCGTTACTCCAGTTTCTAAAAAAATATAAGAAGTATTCGAATAGTATCTGAGGAATCCTTAGCTGGAACCAAAGTTAAGAAGGAAATTAGAGTAAATTATACCAAATGAAGGTTAAAACTCAAAGTAAAATTTGGAGTAGAACACAAAAGGTATTTAGAATAGTATTTAAGAGTAGCAAGATAAAATAAAAACGCTAAAGGGTCTTACTATAACAGATGAGAAAGATAGCAATTAAAAATAGGCAGAATCTGTTTATATTTAAAAGTAAATGGGGAATTAAATGCAGGAATAAGATATGATTAGGTATTCCAAAGTAAATTAAGAGGATTTAAACAGTTTCAATGGAGTTAATCATGATTTAGATAATCGAAATAGAAATTTATATTTGTTGGATTATAGCGGGGTTAATACTCCTTAGAATAACAATACCAATAACACTCATCAGTAGAATAATAGGAATAGCAACGAATTTAATAAGTTTTAGCAAAATATGATGGAAAAGAAGGAGTCAAGTGGCACTCTGCAGAGCAATTAAAGCAATTCAAAAAAATACTTTAATTACAGTTACATCGCAAATAAAGTTTAAGAATAGGCTATGAAGAAAATTGATGAGAAGAAGCAAAAATCAGAGCAGAAAAAGAGATCTAATTCCCTTGACAACACATCTTCTTAGAGCTAGTTAAATTTCAAGTGTGTTCCACCTCCTCCACTGCTAAATTACAATTAGATGAGTAAAGATTCTTCTACAAGGAATATTCAGTTTTCTGAAGTCATATCAGTTCCTTTTAAAGATGCCAATTCTATTTAGTTTAGAGATACGCACTCAACTAATTTAAAGGAAAACCTTTCCTCTAATCTATTCAAAGAAGGATTAAGCGACTCTCGCAAAAACATTTAAAATTTAACTAGCTCCAAGTCGCAGAATCAAAACTCAAATAGCAAAATAAATCCTTACTCTAAAATACTGAGAGAACAAAACTAGAATGGTAGTTACAATGAGATGAATTATTTTAGAGGACTTAAAGAGTCTTTTTTAAATGGGTAAAATTATTCAAGTGTTTTGAAACAAATGCAAAATGAGTCAAAAAGCAAGGGCCGTGACTCTAAAAGTAGCTTGGAAAGAGCATCGTAACAGAATAATATAAAAAAAGATTAGGAAAATTGGAGAGGAACTAGCAGTTCAATAAACATGAAAGATTTTATAAACAATTAGAATTGCTTTAGTAGTTCATAAAAGCCTTAAATAGCATCAAATCCTTAAATTAACAGCGAAAATAAAAGCAAGTATAAAAATTAAAAATTAGAAAGCAACTCTCTTGGAAGAAACAATGGGAATAATTCAAGTAATTTAAAGTAAAACAAAAAATAAATGCAATCAGGTTCTTTAAGTCCACCAAGAAGCACAAGAGGCTTAGACAATCCTACACTCTATGAGAGAGGAATACATTTTCTAGATTAAAAATAGAATAAAATCGAGTAATTCAAACAAAATACATGGGACAGAATGATGAGCGCATGCACATTTATTCCTTAAACCAATCAAAAAGCGAACGAACATTTGCTGCAATATCGCGATAAAAGCATGGATCCTTACAATTAATTGTACCAAAACTCAAAAGTTATTTAAATTAAAAAAGACCTTATAAAAAATAAACTTATGAACTAAGAAATCAAAGAATTTTCTTTTAAGCCAAGCCTGAACCCAATCAGCTAATTAATCATTAAAACTAAAAGATAAAACTCAATCAGTGAAAACACTTCAAACTTTGAGAATCAAAAAACAACCAAAATCAGCCAAATTCAATAAGAAATGCTAAAGGAATGCACTTTCCACCCTAAAATAAGCAAGCACAGTGAGAAAATTCATAAGACTCACAACGGCAACACGAGTGTCTATGACAGATTATATGTCAAAACAAATAAAAAGAACTCAAAGGGAGAAAAGCAGCAATCCTAATAATAATAATAATAATTGTAATGCAACAATCAAAGCTACTAAAACAGTTAAAGTTAATAAAACAGCTCTAACTACTAAAATACTCAAAGCTATTAGAACAACTAAAGTTATTTGAACAACTAAAATTATTATAATAACAATTAATTTATTACTTATCCAGACCAAGAAGGAAATAATTATTTCAGCGAAAGCACTTAATTTAATAACTAGAATAACAATCAAACTCATATTTAAAACTAGGATTCATATAATTAGCAATACTTTAATTCTACCAATTACGATGATGCTCAAAATTAATAAAATGGCTATATTAATAGCAATAATTACTACAATCCCTAGAGTGAAAATGCAGGAAATGTTTCATTTTCGTAAGATAAACATGGCTATTTATCTTATCAGTAAAATCCTTATTAGCAATAGCTTCTCAGTAGTGATTTCTTTAACAACAGCTAAGCATCTAATAACAGCAACTCATTACAATTTTAAAACAACAACAACAGTTAGAATAATAACAAATTTAAATATTTTAATAATAAAAGCTAATAAATGAGTTCGACATTAACAAATTAGCAACATCAAAACACATTTAATTAAAATACTTCTAACAATCTCTCATTGGTAAACTAAAGTGATTTGAATCTAAGCTCTACATAAATTAACTTCAGTTAATAAGCACTTTAAGATTTAGTTCATACACAGGACAATTTCAAAAATTTGCATAACGATTTATAGAGCAGTGAACAAATAAACTTCCTTCCTAATTAAAATGATTGCAACAGAAGCTTTGGAGATACTAAAAATAATAACAGCTTTATAGTAAGTAAAACATAAAATAATCCAAGTCAG
This sequence comes from Tetrahymena thermophila SB210, assembly GCF_000189635.1. NCBI lineage: Eukaryota > Ciliophora > Oligohymenophorea > Hymenostomatida > Tetrahymenidae > Tetrahymena > Tetrahymena thermophila. The sequence goes on from NW_002476229.1 coordinate 13,101, forward strand.
GCTAGTTCTTAGGGTAAAAAGATTGTTTAGAATAACAGCGCTTTTAATAGCTAAAATAGCTAATTTAAAAATATGGAAAGACAATCGCTGAACGAAAGCAGAGACAACAAAAATCCAAAACCTAAAAAAGATTCGTCAGAAAATGCTTACAAGAGGAGTTTCTCGCCTAATAAAAACTCAATAGCTCTTATGGAGAAAAAAAAGAGACAAAGATTTGAAGAAATATTTATTTTGCTTGACTCCGATAAAGATGGTTTAATCTCTGCTTAAAATATAAGCATTTAAGACTTACCAGACGAAATATTGGTAATCATAGCACCTCTTTTATATGAATTAGAAGATATGGATGCTGAGTTAACCTTGTTAGAGTTTATGGATGCCTTTGAGAGGTTATTCAAGTAGCTATCCTTAATTGATAAGAATAAATTACTCTTATTTGACACATATTAAAAGTGGTAATATGAAAAGATATAACTCCATTAAAAAGACGCGAACTTCTAGCCATAAATTAATCCTTAAAGTGAAATAATTGCATAAATCTCTAGACCAGAAAGAGGCTCTGAAAACCTATATGATCTATACAAGGAAAAAGATAGAATTTGTGAGGAAAAACTAATGCAAAAAAGAAGGGAAAAAGAAAACGAAATAAATTAATAATGCACATTTCATCCTAATATCAATCACACTAACAATTTAATAGAAAACAACAAAACTGTTAAAGACCCTAGTTAAATCAATACATGTTAAAAATCATTTTAAGAATTTATGTAAAATCATACAAAGATAATTTGATTTTATTTATTTATAAATTTATATTAATTGTAATTTAAATCTTTATTTTAATTAATTTAGTTAATCATTTTCAATTTCATTTTTTCAAAATATTAAATCATTCTTTTTTAAAGAAAATGAAAATAATATTAAAAAATTTTTATTTTTATTGAGAATAAATTTAAAAATATTCAAAAAAAAAAAAACATTTTTGATGTTGCAAAATTTGCTATTTTTAAATATTTTTATATTTTTTTAATCAGGATTTAGAAATTTTTTATAAAAAGTGATTTGCTAAATTAAAAAAATAATTATGGTATTTATAAATATAAAAATAATGATAAATCCATCTATATTTTAGGTAAAATTAACAAACAGACTACAAAATATTAAAAATAAAACATATTTAATATATTCAAATATTTTTATAAATTTTCCTAGTTTTTTCACAATTTGTATCACTACGCTTTTAAGACTACTAAATTTTTTGATTTGAGGCACTTTGTTTTGAATTATTTTGATTAGATAATGATTTCGCTTTTTATATAAATTAGTATAAATTACTAAAAAAATAAATATAATATTTTAAATCAATCCACAATAAAAAAGAAAACTAAATCAAATAAAAATTTTTAAATAAATTAAATAATTAAAGAGCTAAATTGAATTTTAAATTTTAAAATTTCGCAATTTGAAAGATATTAACCGTTTTTACTTTAGATCAAGTGCCAAATATGAGAGATTACTGAACTTTCCTATCCTAAGCCTAATGCACCTGCATCACCAATTTTATTCTCCCTTTTTAAATATTGAAAATTCTAAATAAAAAAGAAAAAAATATATCAAATTTAAAGCAAATAAATAAATAAATTCAAAAAGTTAGTTAGCTAGTTATATTGTTTTCAATTATTTTTTATATTCAAAAATATCACAATCCATCCAAAACAAATAAACTATTTTTACTATAGATAAAGTGTCAAATTTGAGAGATTAGTCCACTTTCCTAAACCAGAGCCTAAGCCTGATTTACCTTCATAACCGATTTTATACCTTTTTAAAAATTGAAGAAAAAATATATAGTTCATTAGTTAGTTAAAAGGAAAAAATGAAGAAAAAATATGAAATAATCAGAAATGAATTAATTGATATTATAAGCAAAATATGAAAACAAGTTAAATTAAAAATACAAATAAATAAACACAAGCACAATAAAAAAAGAAAATAAATCAAATAAAAAGCAAATAAATAAATTAATTAAAAGAGTTAGTTATGTTATTTTCAATTTATTTTTATCTTCAAAAAGCATCACAATCCAAAATAAATAAACTATTTTTACCTTAGATTAAGTGTCAAAGTTGAGATCTTTTTGCAATTTCCTAAGTCAGAAACTAAGCCTGATGCACTATTATCACTAATTTAATTCTAGCTTTTTAAAAATTGAAGAAAAAATAAAGAGTTAATTTGTTATTTAGAAGGAAAAAAATGAAATAATAAGAAATTAATTAATCAATCAATAATTTTAGCAAAAGTTAAATATAAAAAAATTAGTTAAATTAAGAAACAAAGATAGATATAAATAAAAAACACAAAAGAAGAGTAAAAAAAAGAAAAATAAATCAAATAAAAAGCTAATAAATAAATTAAAAGATTTTTCTATTTTGTTTTCAATTCATTTTCTTATTAAAGAATATCAAAATTCAAAATAAATAAACCGTTTTTACCTTAGATCAAGCATCAAATTTGAGAGATTAGTGCACTTTGCTATACCAGAACCTAATCATGATACAATTTCATTTTATCTTTTTAAATATTGAAGGAAAATGTTTAGTTAATTTGTTAGTTAGAAGAAAAAATATTAAATATTAAGAAATTAATTAATTAATAATAAAAGAAAAAGTTGAAAATAAAAAAATTAGTTGTTCAAACAAATAAATAAATAAGAAAACAATAGTATAAAAAATAAGAAAAATGAATAAATAAAAAGCTAATAAATAAATTAAAAGAGTTTGTTATAATTTTTTTCAATTTATTTTTATTTTCAAAAATATCAAACTCCAAAAAAAATTATTTGTTTTACTAAAGACAAAGTGTCAAATTTGAGAGATTAGTGCATTTTGCTACCAGAACCTAAACCTGATGCACCCTCATCACTATTTTTAAAAAACTTTCCAATAAGAAAAATAAAAAAAAAAAAAAACACCTAATAAATACATAATAACAATATAAATAAAAATATATATATATATTAAAAAATTTTTTAATTTTAAGATGTAATCTGAGTGCATTTATATGTGCGAGTATTTCTATTCTATTCTATTACCAATTTTATTTTCCCTTTATAGTATTTAAGAAATAAAATATATTTAATTAATTATTTAAATGGAAAAAATGAAAAAATATATTAAATACAAAAATAAATGAATTAATTAAAAAGAAAAGCAAAGATGAAAATGAAAAAATTAGTTAAATTAACAAATAAAAAAACAATCAGATTAAAGAAAAAAATAAATAAATAAATAAAATAAAAAGCTAATTAATAAATAAAGTAAAAGAGTTAATCATATAGTTTTAAATTAATTTTTAAATTCAAAAATATTATAATCCAAAACAAATAAGCTGTTTTTACCAAAAATTGAGTTCCAAATTTGAGAGATGAGTGCACTTTCCTAAAACAGAACATAAGTATGATGCACTTTGATAGAAAAAGAGGTTTTTAAAACTAATATTTAAAATAAGTATATACATACATAAATATAGTTTTAGATTTTAATTAAATTGCTATAAGCTAAATAAATCAAAACAAAATTTTTTGCATAGATAATTATATAAATGAAGCTTAATATGTCAAACTTTTTGCTATTTTGGATATAAAAAACAATAGAATTTAAGAATATAAACAGATATAAACATCTTTTAGCTTTTTTTGAAGCAATCAGACAGATAATTTAAACAAAATTGAGTTACTTTTTCCTGTAAATAAGAAGTAAGCAAGAAATTTAATTTTTGGAGATAATTAAAATTAGACTGTAAAAAATTTGATTTTTGATGGAAGTGATTCATTCACAAAGCAAAGTTCTATTCTAATTAAAATAAGTTAAGTAATATTATCAGTTTAAAGACCAAAGCAATTAATAGAACCGCAAAGGCAGTAAACTAGAGTTCTATGCGTATAGGCAATCTATAGATTTACTGATTAACAAAAGTTAAGTGCTATTACTAATTGAAATTAAATTTTAGTCAATTGAAAATTCATATTGAAAGAAACTAAAGAGAGAAAAAAGAAATTTTGAAAACAAATATAAAAGTAATTATATACATAAAACATAAATACACAAATATAGCTTTAGATTTTAATTAAGTTGTATTAAGCTAAATAATTCATGACATTTTGTAATTGTTTGTTTTTAATTTTTTTGGTTTTAATCTAGATTTATAACATTTATTTTTTATTATTAATTGATATATTTATTTTGATTATTATAAAGATTTTTTTTAAACAGCTTGTTAATAGAAAGATTTACAAATATCTGTAAGTTCATTCTTAATAGTTTGGAGAGTTTAATTAGAAAGAATAAAGATATTTTATTAAATAATTTGATTTTCCATTTGCTTACTTAAGTGTACGCTTAATTTTTTAGTTTAAAGTTAGACAATATTTTAATATTAGAGAGAGCTATTTAGTTTTTTACTGTTTAATACTATTCACACTATGAAAGCTAATCAGAATTTTCCCTAAAAGTACATACATCCTATTTTGTTTTGTTTTAATTATTTAAACAGATCAAACAATCAAATAAACAAATAATTTAATTTGGTTATTGCTAGTTTGTTAATTTGTTTGTTTTTAAGAGTGAGTGAGTGAATGATAGATGTTTTAATATGAAATTTTAAATTAGTTTGTTAGTATTTGTAAATTATTTGATGAATATGTGAAGGGATATATCCATTTTTAATTAAAATTATTGAAAGTATCTAAAATCTATTTAGATTTATTTTTCTTTATTTGACTTATTATTCAAAGTTGTAGTTTTCCTTCATTTACCAATTATTGTATTTCCTCTTATGAGAGCCATCTTTCTCTTTTTCCTTCAATCCATTCTCCAACTTTCTTTTCTCCATTAGTTAATTGGTAAACACCTATTCCATGTTATTTACCATTAATCCAAGTACCAACATACTTTCTGCCGTCTTGCCATTTAAAAACACCACTTCCATGTTTTTTATCATCTCTGTATTCTCCTTCATATGACTTTCCATCGCTCCATTCTATTTTACCTTTTCCATGCATCATATTTTTTTTCCATTGGCCTTCGTATTTTCTACCATCAGGCCACTTATAGACACCAACTCCATGTATATGATTGTTTTCAAACTAACCCTCATAAATAGATCCATCAGAAAACTTAAGTTTGCCTGTGCCATTTTTTTTACCGTCTACATAATCTCCTTCATATCTGGCACCATCAGTCCATTCTTCAATACCTTTACCATGCTTAAAAACAAAATATTTTAATTTTTATTTAAATTTTTTTTCTTATTTAATTAATTTCTTTAAAAAATAATCAATAAAGCAACTATTTTTTAATAAACTTATTTGGCATTTCTAAAATAAAATTAATTTTTAAAATTAAAACATCTAATTTCTTAATTTAAGAAAAAATTAAAAATCTTTTTGTTATTATTAAATAAATTAAAATTGATTTCTTTTCACTTAATTTTTTCTGACTTATAAAATTTGAAGTGATTTTTTTCACATTTCAAATATTTTAGAATTTTTTGATAATTTTATTGAAAATTTGCTATTGTAACTGAGAATCAAAATTTAATTTTATTGAAAATTTGCTTTTTTAATTAAAAATTAAAATCTAATTTTATTAGAAATTTGCTTTTCTAACTGAGAATTAAAATTCAATTTTATTGCATTTGATAATGTTTAACTTTTAGAAAATATTTTAATTAGTTTTTGTGGGATTAGGATTGAAATATTAGATTTTCTTTTGCAGAATTTCATGCTAATTTGATAAATGTGAATGATTAAATTTATAATATTTAAGATGCTTTGGAATTATTTCATGTGCTATTTTGAATGTATATATAAAACTTATTGATTATCTAACTAACTATTAATATTTTATTTTATGAATAAAAATTACTTGCTTGTCGTTTTTCCAATATCCTTCGAATATTGCTCCGTTTTTATGTCTGTAAACTCCTTTTCCATTTGCTTTATCATCTTCCCATTCGCCTTCGTAAATATCACCATCAGCATGAATGAGTTTTCCTTTACCACAACTTTTATTTTGTTTCCATTCTCCTTCATACTTGGATCCATCTGGCCAAAGTTACTCGCCGTGACCATCTTTCATTTTATTAAACCACTCTCCTGTATAAACTGCTTAATTTTCTAGAGTGATTGCTTCTAACTTAATTCTTTTTCCTACTGACTAATCTAGTGGATCAACTTTTTATGGCTATGGGATTTCTACTTTCTATTATTCTGTATCTTTAACAGATTGTATTTCTTCTTTTGTTTGAATGTTATTGATTCCAGCAGCTGATTCAGTAATATTTCTCTGCGAAGTTTTCTCTGCACCATCCATATTATTTTAGTTATTTGTTGGTAACCTTTATGATTCTATAGCTTTTTGTGATTATTTTTCTTCAGTAATTTCATGTTATGTGGGAGCTGCACCGTCATTTACATTTCCCTAAATACTTGCATTTGATTTCTGATTATTAGAGTTGTTAGGCTATGTCTAAAGTATCTATGATTGCTATTGCTGTTAATTATTTTCAATGGACTACGCTTCATCGTACTTGCTATTATATTAATACTTGCTATTTGATTCATTTTAGTTCTAAAATTTAACATTTGTGCTTATTTCTGATTTGTAGTTCTCTTCATCTCTAGATTGAGCATTCTTTTATTTCAATGATGGACGAATATTCTCTTTAAGCTTTGAAGATTAAACTTCAACACCTTTAATTTCACTTTCCCTCTCTTTCTAAGCGCAACATGCCGAATTGCATGCACCCATTTTATTATTTATATATCACGTTCGCTGTTATTAAGAAAGAAGTTATTTATTTATTTATTTGTTTCAACCCTTTAATTTATCTATTTATTTATTTAGTTTGTTTGTTAGCTATTGTGTTAATTATCAAATAGAATTGTTTATTCTTGTTATTTATTACACTAGTTGTTTATATACCAGATTTTCATTCTTATATTTATTTAATTATGAATTCTACGTAGACCTAAAATTTGATAATCTCACTTTCTTCATAAAATCTTGCAGTTAACTCTCAAACATGAGAAAAGGTAAGTTGTTAATGTAGTCGTTGATTTTTCTTTCCAAATTCTTAAAAAATCAGTAAAGAATTGTGTAAATTTTCTATAAAATTTCACTTCTAAAATAAAATAAATAAATAAATTATTCTCTTTTTATCTATAAATAGTATTTAGCCATTATTTAGCCATTATTTATTAATGTATATTTTTAATAATTCCCATTCAAATTTACTTGCACAAGAACTCAGATTGGATCTAGTTCCTTTATATTGGTTGTTTAGATTAATATTGCTAGTATATAAAGCCATTAAGCAAAATATTGAAAAAGAATTTACCTAAAATTTTAAAAATGAGTTCATCACACTGATAAAAATCATACAAAAATAAGTACTTAAAAATTAATATAAAATGAAGTAAAAACTAAATAAATTCAAATTATGCTAAAACTTTTAAAAAAAATAAAGCAAATAAAAAAGTATTAAAAAAGCGCATTTTGGATAAGCACAGTAGAACATACTTGTTATAAAATAGAAGTCAAGCATAGAATAAAGTGTCTTAAAATAAGCTGAGTAAACTGTAAAAGCATACAATAAGTTAAGTAAATATTAATTTTAATCTAAAAAAAAGATTCTAAAAAATACTAAGTAAATATTTTAAAATTTAATGAATGAATTATTTAATGGTATAGAAAAAAAGAAAGATTTTAATATTTTTTTAACGGAATCCATTCAAATGCAATTAAAAAATAATTAAAATTCAAGATAAAATAAAAATGAGCGGATATTCGTGACAAATAAATAATATAAAAAGGCAGAAGTTTACAAAAAATAACTCAAGAATGAAGTTAATATGTTTGACTATTTTGTAATCTATTTTTTTAATTAGATTTAAAATCATAATTTTGATTATACTGCTAGTATTATTAATTTTATACTGTTGAATCTACAATAAAATCTTAGTTTCTATAATCAATATAGTCTGCGAACTATTGCTTTTCAAGCTGTTGATTTTTTTAGTATTCTTCTGAAGCACTTATTAGTACTGCTTTTAAATTGTCCCAATTCTTTAGTTTTGAGTCATCTATTTGTAATCCTATTTCTCTCAATTCATTTATGCTCTCATAGATCTAATTAATTTTATAAATTAAAATCATTTTATAAACCAAATTTAATATTTATTTATTTATTTATTAATTCTTCTAATTAGTCTAATTTTCTTATAAAAATAATATTTATTAATTAATTATTTACCTGTCTTTCTTGAGTCTTCATCTTATCTCTGAGATCGGTCTCAACGCCACATATTTTTTATAAATTGTTGTTATTGATTTGATTATAATTGTAATCGCCTCCTAGATTTTCAATAATTTTTTATTTAATTTATTTCAATTCACTGCACATTTAAATTAAATATTCATATCTTTCAATTAGTTTGACTAACTCTTCAACTAAATATTAGACATTATCCACTCTTTTTGAGAATCCTATGTTTTTATTTCCTACTATTGAGCCTTTCATTCTGCTTTTAGAAGGGCTCGATTAGGATGATGTTTACATTTAGCTCAAACCGCTAACATTAGAAATCTGTGAAATTTAAAGCTTTTATTTGGACAATATTTTGTGAGGAGACTCATTACTGTTATTCATTCTAGATTATTACATAGAAGATTGATATTCATTTTAGTGAGGTTAATACATATTGTAATTTATTTAGTGACTGCCACTTTAGTAAAAAGTGAAGGTCTCACTTTATTCTGGTTCATTATCAACTTAGCTTCTATTTTATTAGTGATTTATAATATTTTAGTGCTGAATATTTAAGAAATCTTGAATTTCTTTATCTTAATTCATTCTAATTTCATTGTTCCTTTGCTACCTTTGAGGTGAAGCATTTAAATTCATTATATTATCTTCCATCAATATCATGGATTATGGAGGTATGCTTTAATTTCTATTTTTTTATTGCGAGTTATCTCTTTAATGAGGCTCTTTTACATTTTAAGGATCTATTTTTTTTTAATTTTGTAAACCATTTATTTACTTCATAGTAGATTCATTTGGTTAAGGAATCCTAGTCTCTCCCTAAATAGCACTTAAAAAGCTATTCTTTCTATTATCTTCATCGTTAACTAAATTGCTAGTAAATGTTTGGATATTCGAACTAACCTTACTCTATCTGATCGCTGGATTATATTTCTAATTTTATTCACAAATAAATTTATTTCAATTTATTTACCTCAAATTCTCTCTTTGAAGTTTAAAGTTTTAATTTTATTAAAATATTACAAAAATAAGTTATATGAATTTGAAATTTGTTTTGGGATGAAAAATTTGAGCAATAAAACAGTAAAAATTGTATTATATAAATAGAAATTGAAAATAAATATGTTGGGATTACATTTGAATATTTATTTAGGTTTTATCCAACACTTTAAAACTCTAAGTTATTTTCAGTGGGTATGGAAGTGGCTGTATACATTGATTTTGGAGCTAATAACTGATTATGCGTAGCATTAATTTCATTTAAAGTACTACCTATTGCTACACTGCTAGGAGCATTCTTTTAGTATATACTATGTAAGTTACTGTTTATTCTAACTTTTAATTACTCATTCTATTTAAATGATAAATTTTTAAAAGAATTAATTAGTTAATTTTTAAAATAGTTAATTAATTAATTAATTAATTACTTATGGCTTGTTATTTTCTAAAATTTCTTAAACTAGTTATTGCTACTAAGTTTGATATCCTCTTTCATCTTATTAGTAATTTGGATGTTACATTTACCTTATTGATTCTCTCTCTACTTGCTCTTCTAAGTCTTAAATTCTTTCCTTAAGTGCGTTTAGACTATGAACAACCTTTTAGCTATTTATAGATTGTTAGCGATCTGTATTTTCTAAGAGAGCAGAAGAAATCGGAAAATTTCTTGGAAGATGATTATTACTCACACTATATTAGTTCTTGTTTAAGTCATTTTTTGAATTTAACTGCATTTGATTAAAGTCATTATTTGTTCCTAGCTAACTTAATGTATTTTATGTTCTTTTTTTTTCACCAATTTAATTTATTTATGGTGAAAAATGATTTTCAATATTAAGATATTGCTCACTCGGTAAGTTTATTAGTTTGTTAAAGTTTTGATCATTTTTAATCTTTGATTTTTTCACATGTTCATTCAAATCATTAGCACTATTTTAAATCTATGACAGATGAGATCTTTAACTAATTTACTCTTTACTTAGTTAATTAACAGACTCTTATTATCTTGTTTTCCTTATTTAAGGTTCCAAGGAGATCTTCTATTTTATTTCTTCTACAAGGAAAGTTTATCTTTCAAACAAGTCCTTAATATGACCCTCTATTTTAATTTTTTTTAAATTAAGCAATTAAATTAAAAAAATGGATTTCAATTGAAATTATTTTAAATAAAAAAATTTAAAAAAAACAAACAAAATGATAAACAAAATTAATAAATAGAAAACATTTTAGTTAAAATAGATCAAATTAAAATATTTTTATTAAAAGAAAAATTTAAGCAGATTCATTTTTTTTAAATGAAATGAAAATGAAAGTATGATAATTTAATAAATAAATTTTAAATAACTAATTAAATGGATTAATGATTAAAAGAAATATATTATTTACCTATTTAGTGTATTTCTTTGATGTATTCATCTATATACACAGATGCTTAGTTTTTGTTTTGGTTTTCTAATGAAGTGGTTGAAGTAGCGTTTTACTTGAAGTTTATTTACTATTAATATTATTGTTAATTTTCAAATGAGGGAATATTATTTTTCTCTGATTTTTATTACGAATTTATTCCAAATGTCATGTCGTCTTTTTTGTAGCTTTTTTACAATTCAGTGTTGGACTGTCTGAATTCTTGTTTTTTGAAATTTTCATCGAAATTTATATTTTCTTAGGTTTGCCTATTTGAGAGTTTATCAGAATTTTGCAAGAAAGAAGGTATATTTGGCTAAGAATCTCTAATTTTTTATTGGCTGAGTTAGTTCTGACTTTAATGCTAGCTATGTTAGCTTTAGATATTCTCCTATGAATTAATGAATTTTTTAGAATTTATGCTTTACACTGGAAAATGTCCACTCTAAGTTTCTTTTGACTGAGAGATTGCTGCATGATTACCAGAAACTATAGGCTACTCAACAATATCTTATTATACTTGGTCTGCTTGATAAGATATTTCGTGATCCTTTAAACTTTACTCAACAATTGGCATTTGAGGGTCTTCTTAATTAGCAGCACCCAAAGAAGAATTTAGCTAAGCCATTCGTATCTCCAAATCTTGCAAAATGTTTTCTTAGTTTTATTACTAATTTGATGAAGTTAAAGAAGGTTCAATTAATATTTAAACTTTGTAGTTGTTTTGCTACTGCTAATTCTAAACATAATTAAAGAATTTCTTTGAAAAAAAGTTTCCTAACATAGAAAGCTTTTAGAACCTAAATTAATTTGCCCAAGCACCATTGATAATAACATTAGCTCCTACATCTGTTAATTCATTAAAGCTTAAATTTAAACTTTCAATGTACTAAGAATTTTTAATAAAGTATGAAATTGTCTCTGCCACTGAATCATTAATGCGCTACTTGCACAGAGAAAGGTTAACTAATTTTGGTTGAAACAAAGAAAGATCATAAAAAAACTCTCCAATGTTATTTGCCTAAATATCATTCACTGAATCAAGAGATACTTCTTCAATTAGACCAACATTTTATGCTTACTTTAGGTGCTGAATTAATATAGGAAAAACCTGATAAGACAGCTTATTGTCTGAAAGCACAATGTGCTAAAAGATTTTGTGGAAATTCTTCTAAAATTCAAGCATCAATAAAAATCCGTTGTCATCAATTAGGTTTTTAGAAAAATCAATTCTGATAGGCTTATTTGTATACTTTAAATACTCAAGTAAGTCTTTAATTTAGTTTGTTGTCAGATTTAAACTGGTTAATTATAAATTATTAATATTATTGTTATCACTAATGATTTCTCCAATCTTAACAATAATCAAGCTTTAATCATAGTCTGACTCATTATTTCTATACTATATTGATTGCTAACTATTATGAACTCCTTCTTAATTTTAATGAGAGTTTTACAATTACACATAATTTATTAGATCACAGTTAGTAATAGTTAAATTTTCTATGCTAGGCACATATCTAGCAATCAGTTGAATAATTTCTATTTCATTTATTCCTATATTCGTTTAATTCACTATCATATTTCTTAAAGGTTCCTTCTGTTTACAACCTATTTAAAATATTAAATTATTAAAGTAATTAAAAAAATTTATAATTAAAGGTTTATTGAAATATAAATAGATAATTAATCAAAATATTAGATAAAATTTTATTCATTTTAATGTGAGCAGTAATGTAAATGCTTTTAATTGAACAATTTTCTAATTTTATTTTTAAAAGAAAACTCTATAATTACAGATTCCAAATATTTATCAGATTTTTAATTTCAATTAATTATCAGTAATTATGTAATTTACAATAAACCAAATTAATAAATAGTGAAAAATTTACAAGTAATTTATTGTGTTATTGCCCTAAGAGTTCTACTATAATTAACATTTAGCCTTTTAGATTTATCAAGGTAATTTTTCTATTATTGAAAAAGATTAAATGATAATGAATTTAAATTTAAACATAAGATTTACCCACAAAGTGTTTATTTTTTTATTAATATTTTCAAACTCTTGGTAGTAATTTTCCAAAAAATGTAAATTGCTCAAGTTAGTTACACTCATTTACTAACCTAACTTAAATTTAAATGAACTACCAAGTTGAGTGTTATTCTGTATTAAATAATTTTCACACTGCTCGCTAATATAGTTTCCAATTAAATTAACTCTTTACAATTAGGAATTAGGAGACTACTTTATACTTTCAAATATCTTTATAGCTCCATTATCTGTGATATAATTATTTGATAAATCAAGAGATTTTAATTAGCAGTTTCTGCTTTTTAATGCAAGAGATAAAGAATCTATTACTTGATCACCTAGCTTTGTATTACTTAAATTCAAATTATCAATTTTTTAAAACTAAATCGAAATAAGCTAAAATATTTATTTGGCTCCTTTTGACGCTAAAATATTATTGCTAAGATTTAAGCTATTGCAACAATTCTTGAATTCTTCACTGATCATAATTGTCTTTTTATTAAAAAATGTAATCAATTAAAGTTCTATGTTACAAATAAATTTATTTAATAGCTTATGATTGATTGATCGATCAATCAATAGTTTATAATAAATTGAAAATCAATTTAACAGTGAATAACTGATGGATTAATTAATCGATATTATATTATTGATCAATAAATTAACTATCAATTATAGAATGGATCAATTAATTAATTAATGAACTGATCACTCAATTTAAAAATGAATTTATAAATCAAATACCTTTGTTAGATCATTTATACCAATGAATGTCAACATGCAATTAGAAAAATCTATATCAGAAAAAGTGAAGAACTCTTACTTGAACAAGTTGCTTTATTTAAATAGAATAATTAGTTGGTCAATTTAGTATCCTTAAATAAAAAATTATCATTAATTTATTACATAGATTCATCCCCAATAGGATTGTTGCGGATATAAAGCTACTTAATATTAGTATTTCTTTTCATTGTTTCAAGGATAATTTATAGACCGATATACTCTAATTTATTTCCTTCTAAAGAAATGAATTGAAGATTCTGAATAGTTTCAGCTGCATTCATAATTTGACTTATTGTTTGGTTGTCTATAGAACAATATTCTATGTAAATATATTTCAAGTACTTGTGGTGACTTAGACAATCTTGAAGTATACAAGCTCCATCATATCCAATATTGTTGTTAATAATTTTCAACTTTTACATTTTGCACTGCTTACTTTTAATCAAGCTACTTAAGATTGATAACATATTTGTACTTAAGTTGCAATTGTTCATCGATAGCTCAATCAGCTTGTCTTTCTATTTATTATTTTTGTGAATTTGTTTTGTTATTTATTGAAGAAAAAAATTCTACTATTAAAGATTCTATGACCTGAAAGTGATTTTGACCTAAATCGAAATTCTTTGCTCTTAAACTGACATAAAATTTATTCATTCTGATGACCTCGCATATAATTCTAAACATTTCAATTCCTATTTCTCTATCGAGCTCTATTTCTACCCAATTTTTTTCTCTTATTTTCATATTCTAAAATATTAAGATCTTATCTATTTATTGTCCTCGCTCCTAATAACGCATTTTATAACAAAAAAGGGTTAATTTATAAGCCAAAGAAAAGCAAATACTTTATTTATTTAAAATATTATCTAATTACCTAACATAGCTGAATATAAGTTTGATGTAATTTTTCTGATGACTAAAGAACACTATTATCTTTAGCAATATCCTATTATCTATTTACCTAAGCACTAGCAGATGACTGCAAAGAACTTAGTGCAAAAGTATTATTTCCTTGAGAGAAATGCATCTGGATTAGTCTTAAAATTTGAAAATACCTTCCTACTAATAAATTATTTTGTATAACCTAACAATTTTTAGTGCGTTTCTAGAGTTTTTTACTATATTTTGGGATTATTTATTAATAATAATAAAAATTTTTGGCTGAATTTTTGCTCTATGCAGTAAATTTACTTAGTTTAATTATTTATAACGAACTCTTAGAATTTGATTAAATTTGAAGCGAGAATATTTATTTTCATTTAAAAATTATTAACAGAATAAATTTTAATAAATGCTTGTTATAATAGCTGAAAATTATAGTTGTTAAAATTTATCATCAACTATTTATTTATTTATTTTAACATCTTTTTTTACCTTTTTTCATATTTTATTTATTCTATTATATATAACTAACTAAAAAGGTTTTTCAAATATATTCATAAAAATATTTTAACGAAAAAACAGAGCATTAATATTTTTTAACTAAATTTTATTTACATATGAATGAGCAAGCATACTTTCATTTATTTTATATCTATTTTAATACGCTTCCTCTTTATAAAAGTAGTATAATAGCTAAAAACTAATTTCTTTAAAATATATTCTCTTGAATTCTTAATAAAAACTATTTTTAAAAAGAAAAATACTTTTTATTATTCTTGTTCTTTTTTTTTTATTTATTTAAATATTTTTATTCTCAATTTATTCTATTATAAATAACTAAAAATATTTAAAAATATTTTTCATTAATATTTATTTATATTTTATAAAAAAAGCTTTTAGTAAAATTTCATTTACAGATCAATTAATAAATTACAATTTAATTTTTTAAATACTTAGTATTTGAGAATTAATAAAATACAAAAAATAATCTTTGTTTTAACATTGTATTGAATTTTATATTACAATTTACAATAAACAAAACATAATTTTTACATTTTTTAGTAAGAATATATTTCATCAATATTTTACCAAAATAAATAGGCTAACAAATTTTTAATTAATTATTATACTTTCGCCTTCTAGTAAGTCTTTAAAATAAATAAAAATTATTAGCTACTTGTTGATACTTATATTTTTTAACTTTAATTCCAAATCTTCAAAAAAATAATTTAGCGAACATGCTACAAACTATATAAATTTGTAAAGATAGAATATATATATATAAATAATTTATTAAATATATTGATTAAAAATGAAAATAATTTTGAACAAGGATAAATAAAATATTTTAATTTATTTATAAAATTGAGAAAATTAGAAAAAATTATATGTTTAAAATAAATCATTTAAAATATAAAGTGATTATAATTCATCGAATGTAAATGAAAAGTTAAAATATTATTAATCAATTAAAAATAATTTAAAAAATTCTAAGGTTTTCATTTAATAAGAAATAAATTTGAAAGAAAGAACAAAATATTTATCAAAAATTTTACTCTATTTAAATTTAATACGTTTTTTTAGAAATATTGAATTTTTGATGAATTGATATTACTTACTATAATTAACTAAATTGCATTTTTATTTATTTAGCTTGCTAATTAATAATCAAGTTTAAATTTAATACATTCCTTTATTTTTAATTTGATTTTTTGTTTGTTTGTTTACTTAATGTTTTTAAATAGCTCATTATGTGTTATTGAAAAAGTCGTATCTGTTGTATTTTTAAACATTTTTTCTTAAAAATATATTTTAATTAAGGTTTTGTCTTTGGTTTTATTCTACTTGTTGCTATAACTATATCGAAGATTCATCTTACTACATTTATTATTATTCGTTTTACTATGATTCTAAAAAATCTGGATCTTTAAATCCTCTAGGAGGAATTCCTGTTTAAGGATCAGTTCCTTTAGGGCGTCTAAATAGAAGAATATAAGGTTCAGGCTTATGTGAGTCATAATGCACCCATCCTTTAAATTTATAATGAAAATGCTTTTTATTATAATTTTTTGAATGGCAAATAATATTACCTCTACTTTGCTATATTCCCATCATTCTCCACTAACTTTCTGTCAAAACTTTTTAATCTCTTGGCATAGTTTTAAATATCTGCTTTGGAAGGATAACGTGTCTATATTCATAATAATCATCATAGTATTTTTCTCCGTATTAAATCTCATTTGGAAACCTAGGCATCTTATCTATTTTTATTTATTTATTTATTTATTTATTTGCGTGTTTAGCTTTCCTAAAAATATTTGATTGTTTTCTTCTATTAAAAAATTGTATTACTATAAGAAGAGTTGATTATTTTTTTTGAACTGATCTATATTATAAAAAATAAGCAAAAAAATTAATGAATGAATAATCCCTCAAATCTTTATTAAAAAAATAGATCAAAATTCCTTTTTAGATGTTTAAATTGGTTTTTAAATAGATTCATTTAAAAATATAAAGTATAGATAGATTATTCATTTATATAATTAATTTCTTCAATCTAATTTTAATGTTTTTTATATTCTTTTTTGCAATAATTAGTTTATTTAATATACCAAAAATAATTAAATTATCTATTTAATTAAATATTTTAAAAATAAAAATAATTTTTTTATTAAATTTCTAATTTTTTTATATAAATTAAAAACTAAAATTGAGAATTTTTTTTGCTTTGAGGTATATTTAAATCATAATTTATAGAAAATAATTTATGATACAAAATATATTATATAATTTAAGTATGATTGAGTTTTTTATTTGTCTGATTGAAGAAATTTTAAATTTCTTTCATATTTATTAATTTGATATTAATTTTTTAATTTTATAATAATTTAATATTTTAGTGGTAAACATTTTTTATTTTGTTTAAGCCTTTTTGAAAATTGTAATTTTTTTTAATTCAAATATAAATGATTTTTTCTTCAGATAAATAGCTATTTTCAATTTAGAGATTAATCTATCCTTGTTCAGTAAAATTTCCTAAATAACAAAATAAAATATCATTTTAGAAACATTTCTTTTGTTTTCAAATAATTTACTAGGCCAATACTAAGCTGATGATATATCTTTAGGTAGTAAACCCATTCTCTTATAGGCTGCAGCTATTAATTCAGAACAGAAATATGTTCTGCCTTCTTCCGATTCAATTTAGTTAACAAAGCTTTTTTTTTTAAATAATTTTGACAAACTTAGCTCATAGCTTTTACCTGCAGCTGATTTAACGAACTTCTCAAGGTTGTCTATCATAGGATTTGTTCTTTCACAATGGAGTTTTCTAAACACAATGCTTTTTGTTTTTTAAAGAAAATTTAAAAATATTTATCATAACAAAATTTCCTTACAATTTATAAAAATCTCTCCAATTATAATTTTTAAATTTGTCCCAACTGTATAAAGAGACACCATGATTTTATCCAGCTTCAAAGAAAAATATTTAGTCGTTAGCTCCTCTTAAAATTAAAGCTACGTGATCATATTCGCTAAAACTGACAACTCTAGTAATTTTTGAACCAAAAGATTTTCCAACAAAAAAAACTAAATCTAACGAATCAGCATCAGAAAGAAATTCTTATTCAGTAATAAATACTTTCTAAATTAAAAATTTAAACATTA
Source organism: Tetrahymena thermophila SB210 (assembly GCF_000189635.1). Lineage (NCBI taxonomy): Eukaryota > Ciliophora > Oligohymenophorea > Hymenostomatida > Tetrahymenidae > Tetrahymena > Tetrahymena thermophila. The sequence goes on from NW_002476229.1 coordinate 31,195, forward strand.
AAAAATAAATAAATAAATAAAGATTGAATTATCATATTTACTTTCTAAAAATTATCAATCAAAGAGTATTCTGGTTTTAAATTGATTTAATCTAATTAAACAAGTATTTGATAATTGAGATCTTTGAACCAATTTTGAATTTCATTAGAATCTTGATGATAAAAATCATATTCCAGCAAATTAGGAGTTAGAATCTGCACTCTCAAAAAGAGGGCTTTCCCTTGTGGATTATAGACTATCTTATATTTAAAATGATTGATTAAAAATTATTAAAAAATATATTCAAAAGATGTAATTAAAGAAAGCAAATTTTTTAAGACTTTGAATACATAATGAATGACTTGCATAATTATTAAATATATTTTATTTGAATTAAATAATGTCTTTTTCGTTCTTTCATGTAATAGGTAAAATAAGGATGAATTACTTTAACTGAAGAAGGGAAAATATCAAATCTGATGCAAATAATAATCTCTTTAGACTCTTTTGTATTTTTAACAGTAAATTGTTTATTTTCTACTTAGCAATAAACATCCTATTTTTTATATTTAAGTTAGCCTTCTCTTTCAAAACAGCATCTCAAGGCTGATATTATAACAATATTTTAAAAGTTTAGATAAATCTTGATATAATTTACGTACGCTTAAATAGTTTTTTATTTGTTTTTGGAAAAGACCTTATGAATGTGCTCTATAATTGCTCTATTTAATAAAAAGTTTATTATCAGTCTTAGTTTATTTTTTGATTAGTTAGTAATACCTTAAGCGACATTTCTTTAATTGAAAACAGAGGTATTATTATTCTTTTTAAGCTAAGGAGGATATATAAAAATGATTTTCTCTTAGGTTTCAATTGAGTAGTCATTAAAATTATCTAATTGTATGCTTTGATCAGCTGTTTCCAATCCATTTTGCTACTTATAAAGTAAATAACAATCAGTAAGTAATATAATTACTCAAAAAATGTAAATGAATACTTAATCCTCATAATCAAAAAAAGAAGAGCTATCATTTTCATCAAAATCAAATTATTTCATAGGAATATCTTTCTCGATGTATCCTTTCCTAAATTTTTACAACTCGCAGCTCATTTCTTAAATAATTTCAATTTATAATGATTTATTTATGCTAAGCTTTAATATTACTTAACTCTAATATAATTTCTTAATTAAAAAAAATAGGGGTAAATTATTATTTTATAAACAATTAATTAGAATTTGCTTGGTCTTTGTTTTCAGTTTAGAATTGTGCTAACCTAAATTTTACTTAATCTTCTATTTAATTAGTTAGAAAAATTCATTTTATTCTACTTAAAACAATATATATATTCAAATCAATAGGTCCTGATAACTCTAAAATATGTTTGATAATTAAATTTAGTGTATAATTACAATTTTATTTCTAAATTTTTTAAGTTATTTGAAAATAAATCTTATTTTAAATATAAATTATACAATTTTAATATAAAATAATTAAGCAATAATCAAAAGAAAGAATTGGAAAAAGAAATTTAATATTTCTTAAATACTGTTAATGCTCTTTAATTAAGGCATTTTTTTCTTAAATTATTTGTTTTTTCAATTATGGTGTGGCACTTATTTTTGGGCAAAAAAGATACTTAGGGAATGCCTTAATTAATGAAAATTTACAGTATTTAGTAAAATTTCATTTAAATTTTAATGAAATGAATCATAAAAAAGTGAATGATAATAAATTAAAAATAATTATTAAATAGATTATTTCTATTTAATTTGATTTCTGATTAAAATTTATTTATATGATTGCTATTTTATTGCTAGAATGTATTAAAAAAGTATTAAATAATAGTTTATTAGCTAATAATATTTTTTATTTTAAAAACTTACTTAGGAAAAGAGTAATATTTAATTAATATTATTATAAATTTGATAATACTTAATTAGAAAAAGATATTTTGAAGCCAATTTTTATTCTAATTATTATATAATTTGAATATATTAATTAGAAAATATCTTTGAAAAATACTTTTTATTATTAGTTAATAATTCTAAGCAACCGATTTACATTTTAAGTAGGGTTTTTATTAAGAAATAAAAAAGTTCAAAAAAAATTTAAAGAATAATCAATTAATTTGATATGCAAGTATAATAAAATTTTTTTAGAGATGAGAATGAAAGAGTCAGATTATATATTTGTTAGTATATAAATTGATTTGTTAGTAAATGCTTATTAAAAGAATAAAAGAAAATTTAATTACAAACTGTTTGTTTGAGAAATTCAAAATCTTTAAAAACTCAAAAAAAAAAAATAGACTAAATTTTTAAATTAAAAAAAATAGCTGGTATTATGAATAAACAAAATGAATATCAAAGAGAAGATGGTTTAAATATGTGATTTTTTTGTTTTTTTTTGTATTTTTTGATTTTGGAATGCATGGAATGATAAAAAGATAAACAACATTCAAAATATAATAAATTAAATATTTTTGATAGATATTTTAATAATGAATAATAAAAAAGTTGATTAAGAAATTGAATAGGTTTGATTAAAACACAATTAATATAATAGCAGTAAAAAAAGAGACAGACAACTAACTAGTTATTTTCATAAACTATTAAAATAAAAGAGAGTATCTAGGATTTAATTAACTGCAAAATAATTTCATAGATTCTATCTTTGATTATTTATTACTAAACATTTCAGCTAGCTAGTTTGTACGCTTCTTTGCAAGTTAGTCAATTCATTCTATCTTTTGTTCTAGAGAGCTACTTACTTACTTATTTATTGATATCGCTTTGAACATTGATCATTAATTAATTATTAAAAATATAGCATTCATTAATTAGATAGCAGATAGCAAGGAGTTAGTTATTCAATCAACCAATAAATAAATAGAATACACTTTAAACTTAATATCTTAATAGAGTTTCAATTAATTTAATTTTATAGCATTTCAATAATTATGGATAGAAAAGAGCAACTTTCTAAAATTTTACAAAGCACGGAGTTTAAAAATTTTTAAATAACTTAAGTAGCTAAATAAGATGAACAACACGTTTAGAATTCAAATTTATAATATAACTAGGCTTTTTTATTATAGAACATGTAGCTTTAATAGTAAATGAAGCAATAGATTGCGATGATAAATAATGCAAATGCTATTAAATCCTATAATAATTAGCCAGTTCCTTAGTTTAACAAAGAAATTAATTCTTCAAAAGAGCTCATTCCCTCATATTTCAATAATATTAGTAACAATAATCATATAAATAATATTAACAATAGCTACTCGATCAAAGACCAAAGTAATAAAGTAGCAGCAAATTTAGTTAATTCGTTTAACAAATTAAACACTTAAGTTAATGATAGTTAGTAATAGCAATAGGGGTATATCAATTAAAGTTAACGAGATTTAAGAAGCATCAGCAGAGAAAAAGAATAAAATAGAAAATAACCCAATTCAAATTCGCCAAAAAAAGAAAACTACTAGCATATGTAAAAAATAGATTAAAAAGGTTTTCAAAAGCAACAGTTTCAGTAACCAAATGAGATGTTATAGAATTTACAAAATTATAATGAATACTGCAACGCTCCTTAGCAATAATTTTCTACTTAAAATTTTTAAAACTAAAATAAGTAGTCTTATTTATTGGCTGAACAAATTTAAAAAAGCAAAAATTTTGAACAAAATTCAAATCTGAATGCAAGCTGTAATTTAAAAGAAGAATTCAATAACATTTAATCTACTGACAGAGATTAAAAAAATACAAATGGAAATATTCACCAACTCAATGAATAGCCTCAATAAAACCCACAAATTAAAGAAAGTTTCAAGGTAGAAATCGAGAGAAGATACCAAAAATCAGAAATAAACTAAATTTATAGGTTTCCGAAAGATTCAAATTGTTCTACTGATAGCGAATCTTCTTTAGTGTCTTTGATAAATGTAGAAACTTACAATTTAAACGAATAAAACACTCCCAAACCTTTGTAGTAGCTAAACATACACACAATTAGGTCAGCTAATTAATCTCAGCAGTAAAATAATCAATCAGTTTAAATGCAAAATCAGTATCTAAACAACATGCAATAATCTGAAATGCAAACGAATTCATCAAATTAACAAAAGTAGTAATTCAACCAACAACAAATGTAAAAGCAATAAAATCTGTAATAAATTTCTTAATAATAATAAAATACATTGCAATAATAAAAATCTCACCAATAATTCTAATAACAGCAATAATAAAATTAATCCTAGCAGAGAAACATGAAAGTTTGTTTATCCTAAAGAAATTTAAATAATTAAATTAAAAATAATAATTACATAAATACTTCTACTTCTTTCATAGCTCAAAATGCTAACAATAGCAACCAAAATATTAATCTAACTAGCTCTAATAACATTAGTAACGTGCCTTAAAATCATGCTATTATCTAAGACTTTGGTTTTATTAAACAGTAGCAACATCCTCCTATATCAGCCTCAAGCAATAGCCAAAGCAAATTGAAAGTTTAATAAAATTAACAAATTAACAAGCAAACAATGTAAAATAATAATAATAATAATTTAAATAATTCCAATACAACCAGTAAGACATTAAAAAAGAATGACCAAACTAAAAGTTTCTCTGATTTAAGAGCAAGCAACTAAAATTCTAATTTAAATTCCAATAATTTTATTTAACCTTAGTTCTAATAAAATTTTTAAAGCTCTAGTCTTGGGAGAGTTTCTAATACAAATAACATTAATGTTAATAATAACAATATCAATCCTGTTTTAAATCAACAAAATTAGATTTCGCTGTAATAAAGTTAACAATAATTGTTATAACAACCAACTATCGAATAGAAGAGCACTCAAATTTAGCAGTTTTTATAGATTTTGCAGACATAGAACAGCTAAAGCAATCTAAGCAAGCCAAATAGTGCTAATTAGTTCGACAATCAGAACAAAAGCATCAACTAATCATAATAGGTGGCCTCTAACAATTATTATCTGACAGAAAGATGGAAAAAAGATAGCAATTCATAGCTACAGAAGAACAATTTTAATAATATTTAGAGCTGCTGCAACACTTTGATAAACAATCTCACCCTCAGCAATAAGTAAGATTTTATATTTATTTTAAACTTATTTCTTATTAAAATTATTTCAATTAGATAATAGGATAGCAAATTATTAGATGTTCAATTAGAAAGTAGTCAGAATAACGACTAATTTTTAAATGTTAATTAGTTATTAGAAAAATCAGGATATCAAACTTTTGCTAATGTTCCTGGGATGCCTTAAGTTAATATCAACAATTCTATAAATGCAGTTACTTTGATTGCATCGAATAATGTTTCTACCAAGAATGTAAACCAATCACAGTTTATGAGCAATAACAATTTCAAATAGAATAGCGATTAGTCTTTTGCAAATAATTAAAAATTAAATCATGACAACAAAAAAGGTAAGGTTGAATTGCTATAGGATTCAATTCCCTAATTCAATCTAACAATGAACACCTAGTAAGAGTAAACAATAACGTCTTCATCCTCGAAAAATTAAAATTATGAAAACAGATCAAGGATACAGTAAGATATTGAGTTACAAAATAGAATCATGAAAATGAGATAAAATTTAGATGAAAAATTAAGATAAAGCACAAGCAGAAGCAACGAAAAAAGAACGATTCCTCAATAACAAAAAACAACATCAAATGATATAATTCAAAAGCTTAAAACAATTATTTAGCAAAATGATATGATGGGAAATCCTAGTTCGTTATCTTCTAGAAATACTTAGAGAAAAGACAAATATGATACATCTAAAAGTTTCGAAACAAAAAAAGCAAATAATACAAATAATTTATATACCAACGTTAATATCAGTGTAAACAACAATAGCTCTTAATAAATACAAAATTTAAAATAATTTAGAGAACAGTAATCGTCTTTGAAAAATAACAATCAAAACAACAGCAATAATTGCACATCTTCAAAGTAATTGGATAGAAATTCTTCTGCTAAATAACTTACTAATAAATCGTAAAGCAAGGAAAAATTACAAAGCAACTCTAAACCCCAGCATTTGCTAACTTAAAACTCTTAAAATAACTTATTACAACATTCTAACAACAAAATCACTGCCAATCTGCCCCACACACCTCAATCATAGGCTAATAAGTAGATTTCAGCTCTTCTCAGCTAAAAATAAGGTTCTAACAATTCAAGTTCTAAACTCAACCAAAGTTCTTCCAATAAACAGAATAATTCACTCTCAAAAGTTAAACAGCAAAATATAACGAAAACTCAATAAGCAGTAATAAGTAATTAAACAAATAACACTAGCAATATTAGTTCAAGCAATTTCAACAATGGAACTACGACTGTTGCAACAACTACAACAACTGCTTCTAACACAAACTCAACAATAAACCCTTAAAACAATATATTTTCTATAAGCAACAATACTAACACTATTTAGAAGACTCCTTCATAATAACAAGGATTAACATAACAAGTATAGAACGCTATTGCTGGTTTGAAAATGAACCAAAATATATTAAAAGATTAATAAACTTAATCCATAATTAACTAAGTCATTTAAAAATAATAAGAGTAAATGCAGTAAAACAAAATGAACTCATATAAAAGTAGTGGCAGTTTGCTAAAAAATTATAGTAACAGTAATCTTTAAGTTCAAACTTCAAGAAATCAACCAAAAACCAATATAAGAGATGTAAGAATTAAATTGCAAGAGCAACCGGCAAACAACAACTGCTAAACAGATATTTATACTGGCAATACAAATAACGTCAATAACTCCTAAAGTAATAACAATGCAAACAACAATAATCAAAGAGGGAAAATGAAAAACTTTTCTTTTATTTTCATGAAAAACATACACTGAAATTGAAAAAATTTATATCATGAATATCAATAAATAAATAAATCATTATTATCTATAAAATAAAACTAATAAATTAATAAATAATTGTTTAAATTATATAAAATAATCAAGATCTACCTATTTATATATTGTTATCATTTCATACAATTTATTACAAGTGTTCATAATATATAATTTTCAAAGATATATAATAAAGAGTTATTAATAACTATTTATAGTGTTTTTTTAAAAAAACTAAAGTTATTTAGCAAAAATTTTTGTTAAAAAATAAAAATGATTATATTTAATAATATTTTTTTTAAAAGATTTACAATAGGACAAATATTTTCAACATATATTTATTTATTATTAAATAATTACAATTTAATAATAATAAGTCAACATTTGTATCAATCACTCTTGCTTATTAGTATTTACAGAAATTTGCAAGTTGATGGTAACTAGTTTATGATCATACATAATTAAAAAAGTAATTAGTGTATTTTGGTAATCTATTTATTCGTGAATATTAAAATTAATACTTTTTCTTAAAAGTAAAAAGATTAAAACAGAAATTTAGTTTGTTTGAGGTTGAACGAATAATACAAAATAATATAGAAATGAGATAGTTTGTCTCTGAAATACAAAAAGGGAATTATAAACAAAATATAGATTCGTTAGATAAAAGCTATTATAAACCGCAAATCTAAAATGAATAAATTCTGCATTCGAAAGTGGCTAGGTAAATTAAATTGTGAATATTAAAGTTAATTAAATGCATTTTATCACAATTAACACAGATTCCTTGTACTCAATCCTTCTAACTACCCTTACGGTAAAATAAATAATGGGAAAATATAGTTAAAATAAGATGAAGATCCGTGGATCAGCATAAGACCATAAACAACTGATTAAAATTCGAGAAAAAACTACTATCAAGAGCTTTAATCAGTAAAATTCATTTTGAAAGAACATTATTTTTGAACTGAATAATCTCATAAATAGATCACAAAGCAAAGCAATCAAATTTCAGTAAAAATGAGGAGTAAAAGTCTAAATCAAGCCAAATAAATAAATCTAGAAAGTCTTACAAAGCAAAAATAAAAGCAGGGTAATCAAAAATAGCCTCAAGAAAAAATCTTAGTTTCAGAATCTTCTGTTTACCCCTAAATATTTTTTTCAAAGAGTAAGCAACTAATTATTTAATCGTTAAATTTGATCAAGTAAAAACTTTTTATTTATTATAAAAAAAGCAAAGCTAAGACACCTTTTGAAATAAGGTAATTCACTTCATACCATTCACAAAATTAAAACAAAATATCAAATCAATCGATTTAAAGAAATTCTACTTTTTATAAAGCTTAATTTAAGGAATTTTGCTTTTTAAAAGCATCACTGGAATTTGAATAAATGAGAAATTCATTTTATATTAAGATAAATCTAAATTAATGCTAATATTTATCTAATTTTTTTGGATGTTTTTAGCTCTAGATACATCAAAAATGCTAGATACTAATTAATATTTAGAAAATATGGAGATGATAAATAAGACGATTTTTTATCAGTTTTAGAAACCTCAAAAATATTTTAATAGATTTTTGAAAATTAAATAATTGCTATTAATTTCAATATTATTTAAAGCATATCACATACATCCATCAATCAGCTTGATTCTTTAAATTATTTTGATTTAAACTAATAATTTGATATTCCTAAAAATTTGAAATATTTTTCAAAAACTATTTAGATACATTTGATATTATTTTAACATTAATTTAACTATTGAAATGTTTTTTTTGACAAAGATGCATTTGGAGGGTCTTTAAATTTAATGTATTGAATTTTCTTTTAATTTTAAACACTTCAGATGTATCTTGGAATATCTACAAATTAGATTCTAATCAATATTTAGAAACAATAAGATTTTTCAACAGCTATTAAAAATAAACTAAAAATAATAAAAAATATCTAAATTTTTCAATTTAAAATAATAACATGAGAAGCAATTAATAAAAAATACTTTAGATATTTTTGAATTTATTATGAAAGAAATTGCTTTGATAATTAATTAATTAATTTTCTTTTTAATAGTTGAGTTCCCATAAAATGCTAAAGTGCTTGACAGCGATGATGCTAGAATATAAGTTATATTTTAAATAATATCTAAGATATTCAATGAAATACCACTGTTTATTTTTAATCTGATTATTTGCTAAAGATAGAACACAAATAATTTTGTTATATTTTTTGAAGGTAATTTTTTTAATTATTTATTTTATTTTATTTTTATATTTTTTATTTAAATTTAAAGATCCTGAGCAGATCCCATTTAGTAAATGTTGTAATAGTCCTATTCAAGTCGATTTGTAAGAATCTGGGGTTGGTAATTTAAATTAATAATAATTAATATGGATTATAAATTTATTAATAAAACATTTTTAAGGTATGATTGTCTGTAATAATGCTTAATGTTAAGAAAATATATTGGTTTAGTTTTTAATTAGTTTTGATGATTCTGTTAAATTGTGGAAACATAAAAGAATATTTAAGCAAGCTTCAGAAAGAGATAACTATATGAGGATGAAAATTTCTAATATGATTTCAACTGGGAAATACAAACATCATAGTTTGAAGAAAGAAATTGAAAAGGCTTCTTAAGAAATAACTTAGATTTTTACTTATTAAGAATGGCATGATAATGAAAAGAAAGAAAGATATAATAAATATAACAACAATTATTTAGATTATAATAAAACAGAATAAATATAAAATAAATATTAAGACGATTTAATTAATTAGTAATAATATAACGATTTATTTATGACTAATCTTGATGGAGTAGATTCAAATAATCAGCCTTAAAACTACAATTTACAAAATTCTAATTAATAAGATCTCTACACACTGAATGATGAACTTGATCAAATAGATTAAATAAATGCTAACATCCAAAAAAATTTTATTTAATAAAATGAACTGAATAGTTACAAGCAAAAGTTAAGTTAAGGTTTAGTGTAAAATAGCACAGTGTTCAATAAAAACTTTTATTCTTATATAACTAATTAAAATAGTAATTAAGGATTATTCGATAAACAAAATAGTAAAGTAAGGATGATTAGAAAGCCAAGACTTATTAAATCATCTTAAATTCCTGTTAGAAAAATTTAGAAATTGAAAGAATAATAACAGCAGCTAATGTCTGTTAACTTGCAAAATAACTTTATGCTATCTCAAGAAAATTAAAATAACTAAAATTACTAAACTAATAATTGAATACCTACCTATACAATATAATCTTTAGTATTTTATCAATTTAAAATTAAATAATAATATTAATCAAATTTAATCCTTCGTTCTACTTTTAAATAATTAAAATAATAATAAATTTACTGTAATTAAACTATTAAATTTAAGGTAAATTGATTAAAAATAATTATTTTCATTTATAAGTTACTTCAATTAGTACTTCTAAAATTAACTTTATAATATTAATTATCCAAAAAGGAATAAATAAATAAATAAATAAATAAATAAATAAATATGATTTTATTCATTTGAAAACAAAAAAAATATTTATTCTAAAAAAATGAAAAATATATTTTGCAAACCATGAAACAAATTTTAAATTAAAATACTTTTTGTTCATGCTTGAGTATTTTTTTTTTATCTTATAAAATAAATGCTTGTTATAATTCTAAATTAAAACTAAATTTTAAGTTGATAAAGAGACCTTAAAGACTAAATTTTTTTGTAAAAAATAAGAATTTTAGTTGAAACCTATTTCAATATGATAAAATAAATTTATAAAATACCAAAAATGATAATTTGAAACTCGTCGACTATTATATTTTTAGACAAATAAAATGGTAAATGTGAATTAATTTTTTAATAGGATTTAACACGTAAAGTATTGTGTTATGTTCACATGTGTTGGCAATCTATATATCGATCTATTTATCTATCTAATTTAATTTAATTTATAGAAGATATTTATTCAAAAATAAATTTAATTGGAAATTTGCTTGCAAAATAAATCACTAACTAATTAATATTTAATTGGGACTAGATATTAAATATTATTATTTGGTTTAATAGAATTAATAAATTAACAAATAATTCACAGTTTGCTAGTTTTCATCAATTTTTAAAAATGGAAGATTTTCAATAGATTTAGCAATTAACAAATAGTTAGCAAGTGGTGAGGGACAGAAAATGTCCATAATGCGGTTCTAGAAGTGAAACAATATTTTAAAAGGAAGCATCAGTTGCTACTTATGTGCTTTCGATTATTTCATTATTTTTTTTCTAGTTTTGGTCTATTTTTGTCATTCCAATTATAGTCTCAGCTACTCAATAGGTTACTAAAAGGTGTTACGATTGCGATAAAATAATAGAAAAACATGATTTATTTAGCTTACCTTCAATAAATGATTAAGTATTTAGCAATTCATTTTCGTTAATTTAGTTTAATAACATTCTTTTATTCAATATATTTCAATAGATTTTGAACTTTAGATTTGGAACATTTGCATTTATTGTTTCAAGGAAATACGCTTATGCCATTCTAGCTATTTTTGTTATTATATTTACCTACTGCTAGTTGACAAAAGAAACTCCTGCCATTATTGAAGAGCAGTAAATAACAAGTAATACATTTTACTAAAAGTTTAAAAATATGCTAATAAAAAATATAAATTTATTGATTGATTGATTGATTGATTTATAGATAATTGTTTAATTTAATTTGTAAATAATTCAAATATAAATAGATTAACAATTGGATAATACATGGACTTAGTATTTGAAAGATTGTGGGTCTGGAGTGTATTAAGATAATTCTGTGAGAGCAAATTCTCACTTTTAGCAAACCTACTTTTAAAATATTATTAATTGGGAAGGCGTGTTTTTATCATGCTGGGAAGAGTGTCCTGCTAATTTAAATAATTGGATTAAGGAATACTACTTAAAAATTAAAATGGATCCTACTGATTCAGACTCTGAAACATTTGATATCGTATTGTAAGTAGATAGAGAAACACACTAAAGCAATATTGATGTGATTAAAAATCTATAGTAGTTAGATGTAGTAAAATTCAAGGCACAATTTATGTCTTTAGGAACAGATAAAAGTTTCCATAAATTGCATCTAATAAAGGTTGAACCAACAGGTAGAAAAATTGAAAGTATAGACAAAATATAAACAGCCTATGAATAAGGAATATTTGACTGATAGAAATATAATAAATTATTAAAATAAACCATTTAAATTTTTACATAACAAGTCATTCTTAAATTTGTTTTTTGGTCTAATTTGTAAATAAATAAATAAATAATTAATTTGTATTTATATCAAAAATAAGTCTTTTGGAGTTATTCACTTCATTTCAAATCATTTTTTTTAAATTAACTAAAAAATTTAATTGAAATTATGTCAATTTGATAAAATTATAATTACTAAATACACTCTATATTAAGATGATACTTAAATTTACTGATAAATGTCAAAAATAAGATCTTTCATTACAACTATATAAATTTCAAAAATAAAATTATAATCAATATATATTCTATTTTTAAAATATCTTTATCAATCAATATAAAAAAATAAATATACAGTAAATCTAAGACTTACTTACTCATGCTAATTAATTTTTAAAATTTTAAATAATTTTAATTCAAATACCAATCAATGCGAGTCTAAAAATCACTTTTTCAAAGAAAAAATTAGAGTTAGTTAAATCAATATTTAAAATTAAAAACCAGTCTTAATATAATGTGAGTATTTACCATATATTAAATTTAAAATCAATTAATTATTTTTAAATTTGTATTAATCATATGTTTAAGTAAAAATTATAAACATCATATAAAAAAATAATTCATCACAGTTAACGTAGAGCATTTAATATTATATTTTATTTAAATTTCTCACTAAATAAAATAATTTTGCTTCAAACAATCAATATGCAGCCATTTAGACCAATTTTTTTGTTCTTAAAAGCATAGTTCGCAACTTGTGTATCCAATTATTTTCAAAGTGACTTTATTTTTTAAATAGTATAAAAATTAATCGCTTAATTCAATGAAGTGAATGTAAAAAAATTAATTTGTTCATATTTTTACTTAAATTTGTTAATATTTTATTAGAAAAAAGTTTATTAACTAAATTAAGTATTTGAAAATAAGAGGAAAATATCAATAAAATAATAATGAAATAACTATTTTTAAAATTTAAATCAACCCTATATATAGTATCAACATGTTTAGATTTTTGCATTTTGTTAAATGCTAACCAAAGAGTAAGGCACCTTGCTCTAAAATTTAATTATCACTTTTGTTTTATTAACAAATAAATAAAAAAATAAATTTAATAGTAAATTAAAGATTTAATTATTTAATAGAATTTGTAAAATGTTTGTGCATTTATGTAAGTAATTATTATGCTTGCTGTATTTAATTAATTTCTATATTATAAAAATATCTCAGTAATAAATTCTAAATTCTAATTTAATATCAAGAGCTAAAATTATATTTAAAATGTTTACACATTTTTTTTTTGATAAATAAATAATTTAAAAAAACAAAAATTTTACTTTAAGTTAAGATACAAAGATGTGAGATTATCAAAGCTTTCTAGAGCAGAACCTAAGTTAACAACTCCATAATTGTCAATTTCACTCCATCTAAGCATTTTTAAGTGTAAATAAATAAATAAATTTAATGCGATTAAATACAACAATTAAAGCAAAAACAATTTTTGTTAACTTATAAAATAGTTTTTTGTAATCAAAAAATTATTACATAAATTAGAGATTTAAGAATTAAAGGTTAGAATTATTTGCCAAGTTAGAAACTAAAGCAACTGCACCCTAAGCACCAATTTAATTCCACCTTTTTTATAATTAAAATTAATTTAAATTGTTTATAAAATATTTTATAAAGAAGAAATAATAAATTTATACTAAATTAATTAATTAATAAATAATTTTTACCCTAAGTCGATTGTAATTTTAGTGATTCTATTACATTATGCTAAGGCAGAGCCTAAAAGTTATGAACCATCAGGACCTATTTAATTTCCTCTTTTAATATTAGTTTATTATTTTAATTTAAAATTGATTTAAGAAGAATTTATTCATTTTTAGGTAAAAAAATAAGTTTATAACAAAATTAACTTGAATTATTTTAATGAAAGTTTATGGTTTAATTAATATTTTTAATTAAAATATTTATAAAAGATAAAGAATTCATTTTACTAAAGACTTAAATTCAAAGTTGTAATTTGTTTGCAATTTATTAACTCTAAGCCTAAATCACTTATCCCTTTTATGCCCAATCGATTATTGCTTTTATTTTATAATATTTAAATAAGTAAGATATCAGTCAATTAAAACTAGGTTAACAGTTATAAAATTCATTTTTTTATAAATAATTTTACAGTATTTATCTTAATAAAAATAGCTCATTCACCTTCAATATTAATTTTTAATCAAAAAATTTTACAAATTAAAATAAAAACAATTTTAATTAAGTACAGTTTAAAAATGACATTCTATCAATAAATAAATAATTTATGTATTTTATATGTTTTCTTAAGATATTGATAAATAAAATAAAATAAATTTTTTTTTCATATTTATTTTATTAAAATTTAATACCTATATACAATCTTTAATTTTTAAAGACCACACAGTTGTGATAGTGCTAAATCAATAAATTTTTCACTAAGCTCTAATATATATCATACCTTATATTCTCATCAATTAAGGTCATTTTTAAACTAAAAAAATATTTGAACAAAGACATTTTGATCTTTCTAAATAATAGTGATTATTTTAGATAGGCATTTAACTATAATGAAGATTTAGAGTACATTATATTCAAAAAAATTTGAGATAAATTAAATATTTTTTATTAATTCAGTTTGAGTATTTGTTGTGAGTTTAGATTAATTTTTATACTATCATTAATAATGTAATTAATTACCTAACATCAAGATGTAGATTAGAAAGCCTAGGACAATTTTTTAAGGGAAGGACTAAAAGTAATGCACCTGTTGCTCCGATTTTATTATTTCTTAAATTATTTTTAATGAATAAATTTATAAATATTTCACTAGAAACAAATAAAAACTAAAAAAATAAATTCATAATTTAATTAATATTTTTTAAAACACAAAATCAATTTATACGCAAGAAAAATAGCTAAATTTGATAGAAAATGGCAATTCTTTAGAGCAACGGTTAAACCAGCAGAACCCTTCTCTTCAACTTCATTTTCACTATAAATTAGTAATAAAAATTTTAATTTAATTTAGAATTTGCATATAAGTATGAATTTAAATAACTTATGCAAATTTAATTAAAATTTTAAATAAAAATATTTCAATTTAAATCCTATTTATTTATAAAAGATTGATTGGTAATTTAATATTACTATAAATTAACTCTTAAATCCCTCAAATTGATTAATTTTCCAAAAGCTGATCCAAGATCCTAAGTACCTTAATCTCCTATGCAGTTACTCCTAATTCATATTAAATATTTAAATTAATAGGATTTTTATTTAAAAAATTAGATAAAAATAGTAACTCAAAGATCCAAACAAATATATTTTTAAGAAAATTCTTACATTAAGTTTAAAGTTAAATTTGTAAGACTTAAGCAATTTTCCAAGCAAAAAGCGAAATCTGATATATTTTTACTTAGATTTTAGTTTGAACTATTTATTTTTAATTAATTTTATTATCAATTTTAAAACACTAATTCATAAAAATATTTTTAAATTAATTTTTTTTACCCAATAAAAATGTAAAATATTTTAAGATGTTAAGCAAATAAGCATGTTTGTTTATTTATTTTTAATTATTAATTAGATTACGAATCTATCCTCTTATAAAAAGTTTTTTTATTTATTTATTAGATTTTATTTTATTTTAATTGATTAAATTTTTAGCAATCATGAAGTTTTACAAAATCTAATCAATGTTTATCATTGATATTTTGCTCATATTATACACAATTATTTACTTATTGATTTAATAATATTAACATAATCCTGAGATTTAAAAACCAAAAATTATATTAATTCTTGGCTTTACTTTTGAATAAGTTATATAAAAATAAAAATATTTTACTCAAGGCTAATTTCTAAGTTTTAGAGATTCGTACAATTCATTAAAGATTATCCAATTTTTTAAATTTTATGCTCTTTGATATCAGTACACCTTTTTATCATAAGAATTTGTTATTTAGATTGTTTAAATATTTTAATTAAAAATATATATTTTATTTATTTATTAATTATGAAAATATTTATATTTTATATTGATTTATTTACCTTAGGTTAAGTATTAGGCTTTTCAGATTTTTACACTCTACCAAAGCAGATATTAGAGAATCAAAATTGGTATTCATTTTTTGCCAACTATTTAAATAAAATAAATTATTCAATTCAGTGAAAGTATAATTTACAATATTAAAATATTTTTTAAAGAATTTCAGAGCAAAATAATTTATTTATTTAGAACAATAAGACAGTTAAAATAATTTAAAATATTGAGTGTAATAAAAATATACTCAAATCTGACTAACATTTAACCTCCTAGATAAATATGAACATCAACATGAGACAACATCGAAGAACTTAAGAACTTTTTTTAAGCGATAACGAAAATGTTTTTCTTAAGTTTGAAAATAATTAAAGTATACCTCACTCAAGTTATCATAATACTGTTTTTATTCTTATTTTTATTATTGATTGCCCATATTAAATTAATCTGCTTATTAGTTGAGTAAAAAAATTGAATTAAATTACACTCAAATATTAATAACATCAATTAAAGTAAATAATTAAAATAAGTTACATTTATTTATAATAATAATAATAATAATAATAATAGTTTATTTTGATTATTTATTTACAAAATCTGACTTGATTCAGTTATTTTGAAATGGTTATAAAAACCTTGTTAGTGTTTTTTCCTTTTAAAATCTGTTAAAGTATAATTCATGATTAAAATTATTTAAATAAATATCTTCAAAAAATTTAATAAAATAATTAGAATAATTTGAAGAATAGTTATGTTTTAACTAATTACATCATTTTCTGATATTAATAAACTATTTAATCAAATATATTATAATCCTAAAAAAATTAAAAATACAGGGTATATATGTATGTATCGTGTCTGTTTGTTTTTGGTAGAATTAAGTTAAAAAATCAAATTAAAAATAAAACTTTTTATATTAAGATATGAAATTCAGAAATAAAATATGAAAGGCAAGGGTAAATCTTATTTTATTAATTAACAAAGATATATAAATCTTTTATTTTATTACAAAAATGTACAACAACATCTCTTTTTGATAATACAAATTAATAAAATTAATAGGTTTTGGCTAATTAAAAAATAAATGATATGTTTTATAATTTATTAATAAAACAACAACCTTTTTTATGTATTTAAATATAAAGTAATTTAATTTTATTCTAATAAATAATCAATATTAATTCATATATACATTCATTCATTCATTCATTCATTCATTTATTTATTCATCTTTTAGTATTTTTGAGTCTTGTACTGAGCTAAAAGTTCTCATCTTTAATCTTTTTAATCTCAGCTTCTTTTTCTTACAGCTATTTTGTTAGGGTATTGACTTTACTTTTTAAACTTTTTACTAGGTCCTCAGATTTAATTTAGTTTTCTGTGCTTGTTTGTGAAGAAGATATTGAATTTGAAATTTAGTTATCCTAAGAAGTATTTTTTAAAATAATTGGTTTTTTAGGATTTTCTTTATCATTAGTTTATTTGATTGCTTTTTCTTTGTCTTTGAGCAAAATGAAAATATGGTTGTCCTTTTACTAAATACTTTTTTTTAGCGTTTGAATATCATTTTCTTTGTCTTCAAGTTTTTCTTCTAACAACTGAATTGTCTTTTCTAGTTTTAAATTTCTTTTCTCCTACATGGTTACTTCTGATTAATAATTTTCAATCTTGTTTGTGTGAATATTGCCTTGACTTTTCAATTCCTGCAAATCCATGTTGATATATAACATTTTTTCATCTTTTTCATTAATGACTTCATCTTTCTTCTTGATTTACTCTTTAAGCTAAGCAATTTCCATTTAAAATTATTTGTTTTAAAACAGCGTTTACTAATTTTCTATTTATAAAAGGTTCAATTAGTTTTTAAATTCAAAGCAAGCTTTTTCAAAATATGTCTTTTCTTATTCGAGTTGCTAACATTTATTTTCAAGCTATTTTAATCTCTCTTTAATTGAATCATTTTCCGTCTGTAATTCGTTTATTACTTTTTCCTTTTGAAAAAGATTATTCCCAAGTCTTATTGACTGCATAATTATTTTTGATATACTTTTAAAAAAAATCTTTTAATTACAACAAAAACACTGATACACTCATTCAATTCAGTAATTTTAAATTTGCATTCTATAAAAGCTAAATGCAAAATACTATTTATTCTTTTATATATAATCGTTAAATAAATAAATGCATGAAAGAAAGGATTATTTTTTTAAAGTAAATCAATCATTAAGCTAGCTATAAACATAAATTCAAAAATAATTTGATGTAAACATGCATATATTTATTTCTCATTTTTGGATATTAATTTTATAATATTTTATAAGGATAGATGGTGTTCTTCATATTTTTTTTCTAAACAAAAACAAAACAAAAAAATTTATCAAGATAATTAATCTTATTGGATTTTAAAAATTTAACAATAAACCCTCCTTTTAAATTATAATTTTACATTTTATTTTGAAATAAAATTTAAATATTTTAAATTAATTTTATACAGAAATTAGGTAGAGAATTATATAAATTAGATTAGCAAATTAATAATAATTTTTATAAATAATGAATGTTCTTTTAATTAAAAATATCAATGTATCACTGAAATGTTTAAGTTAGGTCTTTGTTTGTTTATTTATTTGCTTGGTTTTGATATAATTGCATTTAGTTCATAATTTTGTTTGAATTTGATAAGAAAGTTTTGAGAATAAGATAAAAATCTAAAAGATTCCAATAAATTCTTAAAATGTTTAGGTTTAGTTTAGCAAGTAGAATATTAGGACAATAAAATACAAAATTGTTTGATGTTAGAAAGTAAATTAGATAAAATTGAGTATTTTTTTAGCAAAGATAAAAACGTTAAAACTAAAAAAGGTGCACTTTTTCTGAGTTAAAGGAGAAAAAAGACATGATCAATTCTTTTTAGGAATACAAACCAATAGACAAATAGAAAACAGTGGTAGTTGAAGAAAAAGAATCATTTTTGGAAGATGTTTAAGAGTTTAGAGACAAAGTAAGTTTGCGTTTATTATTTGCTTTTAATTCTAAAATAATTTTGAAGAAAAGATAAAGAATAAAGGAGTGGAAAGTTGCTTTCATCATTGCTTTCATGTACATAAATTTATTCTATTGTAAAGAAGTACTTCTATTTCCTTTCCTAAAAAATAAGCCTTGGTCTTATTGAAGTTTTTAGTATCTTACTTATTTTTTATATTTTTTGTATACTTATTTCTTAATTAAATTCACATAATGAAGTCTGTCTTTTTAAATCCAAATAGGATTTATTCTTTTTTGTTTGTTTATTTGTTTATTTGTTTGTTTGTTTGTTTGTTATTATGAATATTTGAATGAAAAAAAATCAAATATTATTTTTAATAATAAATAAGCTTGATATATAATTTTTGGTAATAAATAACATAACTTGTTTAGAAAGGAATTAAGAATAAATGTAGTTTGAAGTAACATAGTAACATTAGCCAAGCACACTGAAAGAGAAGATTACTTCTGGTATAGATTAGAAATAGAATAAAATAAATTATAAAAAAATTATTTAATTTAGAATATATTTAGGACTGCTTTTATGAGGATATTAGTATGGATAATAAGAAAAAAACATTTACTGAATATTTGCAATAATTTAGTATAGTATATAATATTAAAATGGATGGAACAATAGTGATGAAGTTTTAATTAGCTTAAGGAGATATAGAAGTAGAGCTATTTTAGCAAGCAAGTATGCATTATCATACAGAAGATTACGGTGTTTCAGAAACACCTTATATTGAAGAAGATTAATTTATGGGACATGTTGAAAAGCTTGAATATTTAGTTTTTTAGATAGAAGCAAGAGAAAAAGAATTTAAGGAATCTGATTTAGATACACTCGCGTTTATAGCAAATTTGTTTAATCACACATTCGGTGGTCCAAGGTTAGTTGTTAAGCAGATAAAAGATGAGTAAAATAACTCAGCTAAAAGATTTATGTTTTGGATAAATGGTCACTATCTAATAAATAAAGAAGGAGAGCTTTCAAAAATTGAGTTCTACGAAATAATTTAAGAAATATAATTTATGACTTTTGTTTAGAGGATGACTAAATCACTTTTTTAAAGCTTAGAAAATGACTAAATAAAAACTACAAAAGACTATACAATCGATGATTTGATCATTAAAAATTTTGAATTTTTTAAAAAGGAATACAAATTAAACTAGAAAAAAAAAAGTTAGAAAGTTGAAGAATTTTAGGCTTTTTTAGAAGAGTAATTTTGTCTTGAATAATTTTGAGTATTATTCTTATAATTTAATGGATCGATCAAACACTTTTAAATCAACCAATTCATAGTATTTAGATGTTCCTTCTATACTTACTTAACATGCAAAATAAATATAAAAACAAATAGATAATTCATATAATAAATAATTTACTTAGAAATTCTTCATTCTAATAAATTTTATGTGTTTTATTTGCAAAAATTAAATAAATTTTGACTTTTGTTTCTACCAAAATAAACTTTAATTATTTTTGAGTTCTTAGAATATACGGAGACTTTATTAAGCAAATATTTATTTTCATTTATTTTTTCAATTATTAATAAATTTAATTATTATTTTGTTTATTTAATTCTTGATATTAAATCTAAAATTATAAATTCATCAAACACCAAATTAATTAATCAATCAATCAAACAAACAAATTATTGGAATAGATAATATTATTATATTATATACTGTAGGATGAGTTTAAAAATATTCATTACAAACCAAAATAACAATCAAATTTTTAGATTAATGAATACAAATTGATATTAAGTAAGTAAAATAATAATAGTAATGAATTTATCCTTTCATTCTATTCCTTTTTTACATTTGTTTGCTTTATATATAGTTTTGTATTAGACAGACGATCTGAATTAATTAATTAAAATGAATGATTAATTTATGTTTACGAAGAGATTCACCTATTCAATAATAAGCTAATCATGAAATTTTAGTTTTAGTAGAGGAATACTTTTTTTTAATGTAAAAGAATTAATTTAAACATAGAGTGTGCATTTATTTATTTACTTGTTTTTTTTGTTTTTTTGATTGATTTATTGACTGTAGTTTGCATGTGCAAGCTAGCAAGACTTTGATTAATTGATAGATAAGTTAAAAAAAATAGCAATCATTAGATAGATTTTGATAATAAATAACTAGAAAAATAGTCTAATAAAAAACAAAAGAAAAGAAAAAATGAATATGAAATTCATAGTTTATATTTTTGTCTTAGTTGCTGTTGCTTCATGCGCTTACATGAATGAAACTATAGATCCTTAACGCTTGGCTGAGTTTGAGGAATTCAAGTCCAAATTCAATAAATATTATCACAATGAACATGAACATCATTCCAGTTTCCACAACTATAAAACTAGTAGAGAACATATTGTCAAGCACCAAATGGAAAATCCAAACGCTAAATTTGGCCACACTAAGTTCTCTGACATGAGTCCTGAAGAATTCGAGAACAAGATGCTCAATTTCGACTTTTCTCTTTTTAAGAAAGCCAAATCACAAGGAATTAAATTAAAAGCTGAGCCTATGAAGGGTTATTTAAGATAAGGTGAAAACGTTGATAATAGCGATTTACCCGAATCATTTGATTGGAGAGATAAAGGCATTATCACTCCCGCTAAATTTTAAAACACTTGCGGTAGCTGTTGGACCTTTGCCACAACCGGAGTCATTGAATCTCAATATGCTCTTAAATACGGCGAACTTCTCCATTTCTCTGAATAAATGCTTTTGGATTGTGACAACATTAATTAAGGTTGTAGAGGTGGTTTGATGACCGATGCTTATCAATTCCTTTAATAAAGTGGTGGTATCTAAACAGTAAATTAAATATTCTTTATTTAAAATCAATAATTAAATGATTTTTCAATTTTTATCTTAGAAAAAAATAAATAATTCATTATTTTTAAAATTAATAATTAAATAAATTGAATAGGCTGACACTTATGGTGATTACAAAAATAAGAAGGACATTTGCAACTTTGATAAGGCCAAAGTTAAAGCTAAAGTTGTTGATTGGTACTAGATTCCTGAGGTGATTTTTTATTTTCTAATTAATTAATATATTTTTGTAGCTTAAGCAAAAAGTTCAAAATTCAATTTTTGGATTTATTTGATTATTTATTCAAAATTAATTTATTTTCTAATAATTTAGAATGAAGAAACTATCAGAAGAGAACTCGTTAAGAACGGTCCTGTTGCCGTTGGTATTAATGCCAGAACTTTGTAATTCTACGAAGGAGGTATCGTTGATCCCAAGAACTGTGATGACAAAATTAATCATGCCGTCCTTATTGTTGGTTACGGTGTTGAAGAAGGCATTCCTTATTGGTTAATTAAAAATCAATGGGGTGCTGAATGGGGTATTAAGGGTTTCTTCAAATTAATCAGAGGAAAAAAACAATGTGGTATCCACACATATGCCTCTATTGCTTATGTAGAAAAAGTCTGATCATAAATATGCTAAATATAATGAAATAAATAAATAAATAAAATATATTATTCCTTTTTATCAAATTAGTACACAAATTAATATAACAATTAACAAACAACCTTAACAATCAATCAATCAATAAAAATTAAATTTATTTTGTTTATTTTGTAAAAAAATGTTTGATTTTACTTAACAAATTTTAAAATTAAAATAATATTTTTAATTATTTACTTGTAATACCAAACCAAGCTAAATTTAATGTGATATTTAAGATTTTCCTTTTGAAAGAAGGATTTTTCACTGATTAATCTTTTATAAATCTAGCTATTCAAATTTTGTTCAATTTAAAAAAAAAAAAATTAAATTTAATTAAATAATGATAAAAAAATTTAAATACTTGAAGTGTTTTATTATTTAATTAGAATAAGTAAAATAATAATTGAAAAATAGCAAAATCCATTTAATAATCTAAATGTTAATTAATTTATTCCACCAAAAATATTTAGGGTATTTGTTTTAAATAAATATACCTACCTCAACTTTGATCAAATATAAAACTAATTTAGAAGTATTCTTGCATTTAATTACTTTCCATAAAAATTGTAATTTGGAAGTTTGTTAGAATTTTTAAAATGAGAAACAAACACAAGTATTTACGGGTGATTAGTTTATATAAATGAACATTAAAAATAGTTTAAAATAAATTTATTCATTTGTATTTGTGAGGTCCATATTTATTGAAAAGGCTATCTGCATTTATTACAATTTGAACGATATCGAGGCGTTGAATTCTTTATAAATTTTCCATAGCCTCAGTAAAGTCATCTGTTATATGATGCCTTTATATCTATAAGATAGAAATGCAAATGTAATCCATAAAATCTTATCTGTGTGTATGGGAAAGATAGCTGTCCCATAGTCTCATGACGTCAAAAATTTCAAATTCTTAAGTAAATATAAGCATGAGCCAACGAAGACTATAAAAATGAGGATTAAGTCTTAATTGCTCAAGGTTTTCCCACAACTCAGGATCAATATCCTTTAATAATAAATTTAAATTATTAATTCTGGCTTTGATTCCACTATCGGAGTCGTCTAACGATTTAATGAAACAATCTTTAACTTCAGCCATAACTATAGTAAAGCAAAAGAAGCAGTCTGATTCTACATATTCTTAGTAAGCAGGGTCATGATTGAAAATATGATAGAAAATAGATAAAATTTCATTCATTCCTTAAACATATTTAATTCCTGGATTCAACTTGGCATATACGAAGAGAATTCTACCTAAAACATCAAAGTGTTTTTCAGCGACTTGTTGATTTGGTGGCTTGTAAGGATTATCAAATTTTTTACCAGTTTCTGTAACAAAAAAATGCATTTCTGATCTAGTTCTTGTAGTATCTTTTTCTATTTCTACCCATTAATCTCTATCCTTGAAAAAATCTTTCCATTCAGGATGCTATAGTTCTAAATCTTTTGTTCTACTTAAAAAATAATCTGTTTCATCTTTCTCTTGTTAGTCCCAAACTTCTTAAGAAGGTGATTAAACTCCATATATAAATTTATTTACTAACATATTATAAGTTTCTTTATTTTCATCCATTGTTTATTGCCATTTTCCCTTGTGTTTTGGCAAATACTCCAAAACTACTTTCCAAACAATAGATCTCAAACCAGGACAATCTTCAGGAATGCCATTAAAGCATTACTTTCTCAATTTACTCATATTTATCTAGTTCTTTTATAATATAGTTTTAAAATTCTCTATCTTCTCCTTAACTCTATTAGGAAGTTTTGATGTATCAAACTTATAAATATGCTCGATAGGGAAGAAATCTAAAAGATCTTGTTCTCCCTAAGAATCTTCTTCTTCGTTCTATTCTTCTTGCTCAACTAATTTCTATGCATCTTTCACTTTTTATAATTACTGATTGCTTTATTTGTCATTACTGATCTTTTTTTTATCCTTCTTCAAGTCATCCAATTCTTAAATTTTTTACTCCTCAAACTAATTTTTATCTTCCTGACCAAGTACTTTCTCTTTCATGTCTTTTACCGTATCCTTAATTTTATTTCCTAGCTTTCTAATAGCCTTCATTTATATTTGTGAATTTAAATATGAATATTAATTGAATGTCTTATCTCTTTCTAACAAAATAAATTATGTCAATCTAATTATTTATTAATTAATAAACAAAAATTTATATTAAAACTATGATTTGCTTAACTCTTAAAAAAGATTAATTTATTAATAAATAACTATTTGCTAGCAAACCCATTTTCCTCTAAAAATCTATCTTCTACTGAAAACAAATAAATCTTTTAAAATATTAGGAATTATCGTATGAATGATATCAAAAAAAAAAAATACAAATAATTAAACTCATGAATGAATGAACATCTTAATTTAATATTTAATTTGTTTATTAAGTTTTAAATTAACATAAAAACAGATTTCAAAAGCAAGTCTTTAAATAAATATAAAATTTTTTATAAGATTAATGTTTAAATAAGATTAAATTTTTTAATGATTTTTTATTATAGTCATCAAGTGTTTGTTTTTATTTCTAAGATTCCTTTTTACGATTAACAAGACGAGTTTTGTTCACATGATAAATTTTCTGACAATTCTATTGGTTAAGACAAATTAATGAATCAATCGATTAATTTTTTTATAATTAGAGGAAGGTCTTAAATTAATATTTTTTCATGTATCTATTCATAACTTAATTTTAAGTTTTAAAGATAATGAAAAATAAAAATAAACTCTTTTATATATCCTCCTCTTTTTTTGTCATAAATCATGATTTGTAATTTATGATTGAAAATTAGTTAGTTATTTACCAAAATTTAAGCTAGTCTCTGACTAAATTTCGTCTATTTCATTTTTGAGAGGCTGTGAATATGTCTCTCTTAATGGCAAATAGGCAATAATACTAATAAAACTGCATATTCCCATGATTCCGATGGGAGAAATATTTTAATTATTAAAATAAGTTACAATGTAAGCAGATACAGCACTGCCAATTTATCCAATAGTAGAAATAAATCCTAAGCCAAGAGATCTAATAGTGGTAGGATAAATTTCACTGAAATAGACATAGCATAAAGAAAACTAAAAAGACAGTAAGCACCTTGATAAAGAAATTAAAGCAATTTGTAAAATATTCTCTTTGCAATATTCTGTACAATTATCAGGTTTTTTGATAAAAAAGAATATTATATATATTAAACTATAAATAGCTGTTAATATAAAAGACCATTTTCTTCTCTTTAATTTAGGAATAGCAATAACTAATAACATTTTTATATTAAATTATATTCAATTAAAAATATTTATTTCCTTATAAAAATATTTTACCTACTAAACTAAATGCTAATAGCTCAGAAAAGGCTATTGCTAATGTATTATATTTCGTATCAAGACCAATTTAAGACAAAGTAAAATTAGTTCCATAATAAGAAATCTAAGTTATGAAAAATACAATCCCAGTGCAAATTGTTGTTAATCTCATAGATTTGAATTTTACTAAGTCAAAAACGCCATAAATTCTTTGATTTTAATTTTATTCTATTTCTCTCTCTTTTAAACTATCAGCTTAAACTTCTGGCCTTTTATTAAATTTAGCTATTTTATTCAAGGACTCTATGGCTTTCATTTTATTTTTTTCATATAAAAACCTTTTATTTAATTAAATATTGATTAAATAAATATACACCATTAAATATCTCACTTGAATGCCTTCTAACAAAATAATTTATTTAAATAATCCTTTAATGCATATATCAATAAAATTTTAAATATTTTTAATTATATTTAAGTGCTTAAAAGTTTTGAAGTATATAAAATTATTTAGTTAAAAATAAAAGTGAAATGTTTACAGAGGAGGTTCATAAATAAAATAATAGTAAATGAGGGAAACAAACATTGGAATTCCTATCCAATAAACAATTATTTAAACCCAGTTTGTGGAGAGAACATAGGCTACGACAAGATAAAAGCTTCCTATTGAATAGAATATATTAAGTGAAGCTGAAGTATATTCTCTGAAGTTGCCATCTAATTAATTAATTAATAATTATTTAATACATTATAATAAATCATTAGTTTGATAGATATAGACGAATTGGGAATATTAATTGTTAAATATCTAATTTTATTATTCTACTATTATATATAGATTTCTATCTATCTATAAATCGATTAATTAATTAGTAAATTAAGATAAATAGCGATTAAACCAAGTAAGTACTCAAAGGTTAATTAATAATTTTAGAAATCTCAAATAATGTAAATTAAAACCTGAATGCTCGTTTATGAAGCAAAAGTGTATTGTGATTGTAGGATTAACACCAGCATTTGCTAAAGAAAATCCTAATGCTGATAGCCAAATATTGTAGTTAAATATCCCAATAAATGCACAGCCAAGAGCTCCAATAAACCAGAAAATAATAGAAGCTATTTTCCTTCCTTTGTTATCTGATATGTAAATACTAATTAGAAATCCAATTATGCTTCCTCCATAATTTAAGGCAGCAACTGTATCAGCTATCCATTATCGAGAGCATATAAGTGGAGGGTCGAACTCGACAACAAACGAGCTAAGCTTTTTTACTTGATATTATAAAGGATTTTCTTATTGGCAAACCCATTTCTCACATTATTCAATTGTGAATTATGGATTTTATTAGCACTAAAACTATGGCTTCTCAAAGATAAAAATTGGAGACATAAGAAGACATCCTCCTAAAATCCACTAAAAACAAAAGAAAGCATAGGCCATTTTTTGGTACTTGCCTTAGTGACCTACTTTATGGAGCGCTTCTTAAATAGTAATTTATTCAGCTTGTAATTGTTAAGTAATAATATCTGACTTCATTTAAATACATTATTTATACTTTATTTATGATATATTACTTATATTCTTTGTATAGTTGATAAATTTTTGTTAATGCTATCCTATATTTAAACAAATTAAGATTTGATATTTAGTAATCTTTTACTCTAATATTTTAGGTACCTTAAATCAATACAAACAAATTTAATGGTTTTCTTCAAATACTGTTTTTATAATTCATTTTTCCAAATGCCTTCCTTTCACTGCAATTAATTGAAGGCATTGAACGAAATGTAAATTTTCAAATTGATAACTCTTATTCTAATTTTAGAAAAATACAAAAGTCTTTATATTTAAGTTTTATGGCTCTTTTTAATTAATTAGCTTTTATGAGAAAGTTAGTATTTAAAAGTTTTAAAAAATTCATGTTGGCATTTGAATAATTAATTTTAATTAATTTTAGCTCGCTCAAACATTAATTTTCTGATAAGATTTTAATATTATTTAATGAATTTGATTTAATTATCGTGTTTATATTTTCATTATTAACTATTTCTAATAAAAATTCTGTTTATAAATTAATGAAAACCACCAAAAATTAGAAAAAATATTGAATATTATATTTGAACGCTTTTTATACTATATATTTATATATTAAATACAATTTATGAATTTTATTGAATCTTGCCTTTACATACTTTTTCATAAATAATTTAATTTATTTTTTTTATTTTAAATTAAGCATAATCTAGGTATTAAAATATAATGCAATCCAGTTCATCATATTTTAATAACTGGATTAGCAATAAATAAAAAATATATTTCATAATAAGTCAGGCAAACCATGAAATTTTTGTATGGCATCTTGCTATAATTAGAGATATTACAAATTTTCCTAAAATTACAGAGCTAAAACAGAAAACTCTACTTATAAACATTATTTTTATAATATTTAAGAACATTAACTACTAGGTTTTTTTCAAATATGACTAAATAAATTACTGGTCATCTTTAATTCCTACTATTTATATTTTTAAGTATATTTTTTAAATACGAATATTAATTTTAAATAGTGAATGTTAAATTAATTTTCTGTGATATCTCTTCATAAAACCAAATATATAAATTAATATTTGATAATTAATTAATTATTATATTTATTTGTTCTTTTTAACCATTTATTATTAATTAATTAATTAAATT
Organism: Tetrahymena thermophila SB210; assembly: GCF_000189635.1. Classification (NCBI taxonomy): domain Eukaryota; phylum Ciliophora; class Oligohymenophorea; order Hymenostomatida; family Tetrahymenidae; genus Tetrahymena; species Tetrahymena thermophila. The sequence goes on from NW_002476229.1 coordinate 59,897, forward strand.
TCATAAATTGCTATTCAATATTTTTGAAAAAAAAAAAATGATATAATAGATTAAATAATATGATAATTTGGAAGAAGTAATTATTAATTTTTTAATTAATATCCTTTAAATTTACATAAATTAATAAAAAAAGTTTAAAAGCTCTTCACTTTTATCTCATTAGGTTCTCCATATTAATTTGAGGTATATTTAATTAAAAAAATTACTTTTATTATTATTAATATTTTTTATTTATTTAAATAAATAATTTTTATGAAAGAAATTATTAAATTGGTGCATTTGGTGCATCAGGCTTATGTTCTGCTTTAGCAAATTGCATTAATATCTCAAATTTGACACTTGACCTTAGGTAAAAACAATTTATTTGTTTTGGATTGTGATATTTTTAATTATAAAAACAAACTAATAAAAAACAATAAAGCTCTTTTTTCTTTTTCTTTTTATTGTGCTTGCTTTATTTTGTTCTTTCTTTGTTAATTTAGCTCATCATTTTATTTTCAACTTTTGCTTTTATTATTTATTTCTTATTATTTCATATTTTTTCATCATTTTTTCCTTCTAATTAACTATTTAATGATATATTTTTTCTTCAATATTTAAAAAGTGGAAAATAAATTGGTGCAATTGGTGCATCAGGCTTAGGTTCTGCTTTAGCAAATTGCATTAATCTCTCAAATTTGACACTTTAACTTTAGTAAAAACAGTTTATTTGTTTTGGATTGTGATATTTTTAATTATAAAAACTAATAAAAAACAATAAAGCTCTTTTTTCTTTTTCTTTTTATTGTGCTTGCTTTATTTTGTTCTTTCTTTCTTAATTTAGCTCATTATTTATTTTTCAACTTTTGCTTTTATTATTTATTTCTTATTATTTCATATTTTTTATTCATTTTTTCCTTCTAATTAACTATTTAATGATATATTTTTTCTTTAATATTTAAAAAGGTTTAATTAAATTGGTGATGAAGGTGCATCAGGCTTAGGTTCTGCTTTAGCAAATTGCATTAATCTCTCAAATTTGACACTTTTCCTTAAGTAAAAACAGTTTATTTGTTTTGGATTGTGATATTTTTAATTATAAAAACTAATAAAAACAATAAAGCTCTTTTTTCTTTTTCTTTTTATTGTGCTTGCTTTATTTTGTTCTTTCTTTGTTAATTTAGCTCATTATTTATTTTTCAACTTTTGCTTTTATTATTTATTTCATATTTTTTCTTCATTTTTTCCTTCTAATTAACTATTTAATGATATATTTTTTCTTCAATATTTAAAAAGTTAGAATTAAATTGGTGCAATTGGTGCATCAGGCTTAGGTTCTGCTTTAGAAAATTGCATTAATCTCTCAATTTTGACACTTGACCTTAGGTAAAAACAATTTATTTGTTTTGAATTGTGATATTTTTAATTATAAAAACTAATAAAAAACAATAAAGCTCTTTTTTCTTTTTCTTTTTATTGTGCTTGCTTTTTTTTCTTCTTTCTTTGTTAATTTAGCTCAATTATTTTATTTTCAACTTT